>NW_019718273.1:544176-588908 GCF_002891405.2 Cryptotermes secundus
TTAACATCTCCTTCAACTCAAGTTTTTATTTTCTGATGGATAAATGTATTGCCGATTTTTTTTAGGGGGGGGGGGTTCTACTATTTCAAACTTTACGCATAAAGTGAGATTTTATTAATTTTTTTATGTCGCACTATATCATATTCGCATAAAATGCGACCGCACTCAGTTTTAAAGAGTAAGTTTTGCCTATGAATTAGGTAGCACACATACATTCCATGTTTTGAAGAAATCCAGTTCTCCCGTCTTAATAGAAGATCCACGCAACTGACTAAAATTTTGATGTGTGTTCCTTTACCTTTCTTTGAGTAATTTTTTTTCTCTCACTATCCACCTTCGTGCTAATAATAATTGTTGGGTTTTACGACCTTGGCCACTGAAGCCATGAATTAGGTCTGGCCTGTGTCTCTCTTCATCACAGCATGAAGAATATAAAGAAAGTTGAAGTGATTTAATAAAGGTCATTATTGCAGGCTTACTATTTACATTAAATTAAACAAGCATTAGAAGTTATATTTTGTGCTTAAATTAGAGTTTCAATAGCCATGTACACCTTGTAACTCTGATATATAAAAAGTATAAAATTCGGGGTTGAAGTAAGGGGATCGGTTTAATTTCCAAATGCATTTTCTATGCAAATCAAAATATTTCTATGGCAGTTTATTTCAAGATTCCGTCCACAAATTGATAGTTACAGGCAGTTCACCTAGATGGTGTTCTCTTCCGTCCCTCATTTAAACACGCAAGGATTAAAGTATACAGCTGTATAATCTTCATGTGTTGTAGCCTGTTGTGTTTTTGTACATAAAATATTTATTTTCTTCGTCAACACAACAAATATTTAAGAGGTACACAGATGAATATTTACATTAAAGTCATTAATCTTAAATTGGGCGACATGTTTCAACCCTTATTGGGTCATCATAAGGTGTCGGTTACTGTTAAAGTGATGAACTTGTACCCAATATGGATCCATATTATGGGTTCTCTATATACTATACAATAAACAGCAACATAATTTTATTTGTTAATTTGTATGTGTATATAATTTGGACAATAGCACTAAGGGAAAAACTTAGATTGAAAACATAGTAAAGAAAAGGGGTAAACCTATCCCTATAACAGGACGTCAAGGCCCATAGGGTTGTGAGACGTCAAGACTTCCACATTTTGTAGAAAATTAGGTCACAGATGGTGGTGAGATTGTCAGCCTTACGCGTCGGCCGCCCTTTACCCCCTCCAGGAATATTCCTGGCATACATTTATATTAAAGGCTGAGTCGACCCCAAGGCTATAATGAGGTTGGAAGAACTAGGTCATTTTAAAAATCCAATTATCTCATTGGGAATCTAACCCAATCACTAGCTATTAACTGTTTTAGGCTGTTTATAATTTAGTAATGTGACGCAACATGTGACAAATCCAGAGTCTTTCTTGTTGATGCAAAGGAACATTAGCTCACTTGTACACAATATCCCATGCCTTAACGTCATAACTTCAAGGGGTGATTCCTGAACAAGTTCTGGGTCCTATTCTGAACGGCCTGGGAATTATGGGAATTTGAATTTTAGCGCATGCGCGTAATACGCAGTGTGTTACGCTGTATTGACCACCGCGTTCACCGGATCTCTACCCCTTAGATTACCAAGTATGGAGCCACGCGGTAGGCCGCGCCATAGCTCAAGCGGTTAGTCGCTGACTTCCCACCGCGGCGGCCCGGGTTCAATCCCGGGTCTGGTCAAGTAGGATGTGTAGTAGACAAAGAGGCGCTGGGGCGGGTTTTCCCCGAGTACTTCGGTTTCCCATGCCAATCTTCATTCCACCAAATTCTCCATCATCATAATCACCCGGGGCAGGCTACAGTAGGCCAATCAGTGGCCGCCGTTCCGAGTGGATCCAGTTGGACTCCACCCCCCACTAAGAGAATTAAAAAAAAATTGGGCCAAGCAAAGAGCTTGATTTGTGAAGAAAATGTGAATACAAAAATGGATCGTTTCAGTGAAATTTTTGCCCATAACACGTAAATTATTCTGCAGTTCTTCGTAAGGTTACATGTTCATAGCGGAAAGAACCGGGCTGTGTATCCGAGATGGTGGTAGATATTTTGAATAATTTATTTGACTTACGTAATCCGTAAGATGCAATATTTTTTTTTCAATGTACTGTTTTCCAATAATAAACTCATTCATGTCAAACTGCAATTCAAATGCCCACAACGCTTAAACCGTTTAGAAGAGGACACATGTTGATATAACGTACCCACTAATAATGGCCCTACGGTTATCCTACTAAAGTTATGACAGAAAATCCCTGGACACACCGCGTAGCTGCAAAATCTCATAAATCAGGAATGTGTGTAGACCCCACTCACTCTATCTCGAGTCCACATGCGAGATTTGACAATAAAGTTCACGAACTCGTCACCGTGTGGTTGCCGTGGCAGCAGTGGACAGAAACCTCGGTATGGCTTGATGACGTTGGCATATCAGCTTTTCACAGCTGTGTTGTTGTTGATCTATGGCAATCTGTTTATGAGTGGCGTCTATTATTGCCTGAGTGTGTTTTGGTGGGCCGTCTCAAAAATGTCGGAGCTTGAATTAGAGCACTGTGTGTGTGTGAGGGGGTTTTTAGTTAGTAAACAAATAACTGTGCTGGAACACCCTCCCCGTTCACCGGATCTAGCCCCCAATGTCTCTTTTCAGTTTCAGAAGATAAAGGAAACATTGGAAGGAAGGCATTTTGATGACAATGATGACATCAGGAGTAATGCGACGGCAGCTCTGAAGGTCATTCCGCAGAACCAGTTCCATAATTGTTCTGAAGGGAAAGCTAGACATTGGCATCGGTGCATAGCTTCTCGTGGAGCGCACTTTGAAGGCGACTACAATGATATTCAGCAATGAGATGTGTAGAAATTTTACTGCCATGAGTTCGCGAACTTTATTGTCAGACCACGTATTTTCCTTCTCACTATATTCGGAGATTTCTCTCCTCTCCACAACGTCCAGACAGATTCAGTAGTCACCTAGCCTCCTATACTCTCTTGCAAGGGTAAAGCGACCGGGGCTTGAAGTTGACTATTCAACTCATGCCAAGGTTAAGAGTGGATAAAATCGAACTCCCAAACTCCTACACTACTTCATGACGTTATATTTAATTAGGTACAGGGACAAATTTATGTTCACTTTAACTGCGTTATTCACACAGACAGCATAGCTCAGTCAGTATAGTGACTCATTCCGGGCCGAAAGACGGTCGTAATATGGCTGGCGTGTGAAGCTATACTCAACATTATTTAGTGCATAGGCTTCAAATGTGTAGGTCTTTACCTCCAATGTCCTATACGCCCTTATATCATGGTGCCTGGAAACAGAGAAAATTTTTATTGTCTTATGTACGTAATGAGGGTAAAGCTATCACAAAAAGAGGCCGACATCACGTTTCTTTCCTTATGTGGGGCTGGTCTGTGTATCTCTGAGAATGAGCCCCAGGGAGGGTACAGTTTCTCGTCCTGACTGTACAGCGCTTACTGCACATAAGCCAAACTAAACACATGGCGTGACCCGACGTGCATGATGTCACTTGAGGAATAAAAAAATTGTCCGCCAATCAAGAACCCAGGTTTCTGCTAGAAGCTCCACCTTCTCTGGTGTTTAGCTTTAAGTTGATTGGTGAATGAGTTTACCTCGTGGGAGTGGACCGAGAATGACCCTTCAAGGCCTATCTGTAGTGTACATTAACGACTCCTTGAAGAAGACAACAAAAACTTTGTTAGCATGATTGCTAATCTCTTCTCTGTTGCTGGTTACAGTCGGCGAACATGGCTGAGAGACATGCTCGATTGTTTCACACGATGTTACCCTTCACTTCAGGGAGATCCCCTCGAGACCAGCCAGGACAGACGCCTGGGTCCTACGTTCAGAAAGCTGTTCTATATCAGTATTTAGTTTATCGGCAAATATTTTGCTTATTCCAGATGACAAAATGAATCCTTGAGGTGCTGAAGTGACACAACCCTCAGCAGTCAGCAAATAAACAACACAGGAACGACGGTAAAATTCGAACTTCTGTTTTTATCAGACTTTCATGCTTATTCGATCTCTGTCCTGTCTGTGTGTCTGTGTATCCCCCACTTCATCAAATTAATCTTTATGAAACTTGGTATGTATATCATGGCAGCTGAGCTCATCTCAATGGCGTACTTCATAAATCCCTCCCATCGGTCTGCGTGTGTGTATGTGTATCTCCTTATCGTTGCTAGGAAACTGCTCGGTACAGACGTTCCCGTGGCAACCAATACACGCAACAATAAAAAAATTGTTGTACGCGTCATTTTTATATGTTCCGTGTTTTATTAAAGGAGAATCTATGTGTCTATATGTGTATCCCCTAATCGTTGCTAGGTAACAACTCGATAAAACGCGCCCGCGACAATGCACGTAACAGTAGATGAATTGTTGTACGCGTCATTTTCTATATGGTCAGTGTCTTATCAAAGGAGAGTCTGGGTCCGTCCGTGTATCCCCTTATCTTGATAGGTAACAATTCGGTAAAGACGTTCCCGTGACAACGAAGAATTCTTGAGGTCGTCGTTTTCTGTTCGGTCAGTAACGTATAGAAGGAAAGTAGACTNACTGCTCGGTACAGACGTTCCCGCGGCAACCAATACACGCAACAATAGAATAAGTGTTGTACGCGCCATTTTTATACATTCCGTGTCTTATTAAAGGAGAATCTGTGTGTCTATATGTGTGTACCCCCTAATCGTTGCTAGGTAACAACTCGATAAAGACGTATCCGCGGCAATGCACGTAACAGTAGAAGAATTGTTGTACGCGTCATTTTCTATATGGTCAGTGCCTTATCAAAGGAGAGTCTGGGTCCGTCCGTGTATCCCCTTATCTTGATAGGTAACAATTCGGTAAAGACGTTCCCGTGACAACGAAGAATTCTTGAGGTCGTCGTTTTCTGTTCGGTCAGTAACGTATAGAAGGAAAGTAGACTATTAGTTCTTCGCGGAACTTCTTGACTATGGCGATCATTGTCTTTTGGGACGAAACCGCTCTGCTTGCTCTTTCCTTTATGTTTCTTGCTTATGGCTAGCGTGGCTTATTCCTCGACCCTGACGTGGCCCTGGTGGCCAAACACCAGAAGATGTCAAAACAAAAGAACAAACTCAGTGGTTCTAATCCGTAAGGGAACTATACCGACCGAGCGACCGCCGCTTGTCTACGAAATTAGTGCCAAATTTAGCGGATAACAACGAATCCGACGGCCGTTAATTTCGGTTTTATAGACCCGAACCGCTACTTCCTTGAAATTGTTCCTCAGATATCCTCACGAGGCTGAGTGAACCCCGTACAAGACCCACTATTTCTCAGAAAATCTGGTGGTGCCGGGAATCGAACCCGGAACCTCTGGATCTGTAGCCAGGAACTCTGACCATTAGACCACAGAGGGGATCAAATCTGTTGAAAAAGATATCGAAAGAGCGAGATCAATTTTCGTCTATTCTGGTCAAATATAATATTTTCTAAGTAGTTACTATAGGATTCTGACGATGGTGTATAACACACTGATATATTTGGTTTTTGGACTTTATCCATCGTCCTGGTTTTTAAGATAACTAATAAAAACACGACGTTTCGGAAACTGGATCTGTTTCCGTCCTCAGGTGNTTTATATAATACACAGGATGTTCCAGGAGGAAAGTCAGTATTCTGGGAGATCATATTATCGGTCATTTTAACCAAAAAACTGTATACGTACATGTGTCCTATTCCGGTGTCCGAGATAGAGTTATTGCACTGTACAGACGAGCAACACGCCATGTCCTCACACCAGTTACAAAGTGCGTTGAAGTTGACGGTGGAATTTTCGGAAATGTATTACACTAGGTAAATTGTAGCAACTTTGTCACTTGAACAATAATTTCGCCTGGTGGGGGGGTGGAGGGGGGCACGCGGTAGCGTAGTGGTTAAGGCACTATGCTACAAGTCGGAAGGTCGCGGTTTCAAATACCGATGAGGTCATTTGGATTTTTTCAGTTGACCTAATCCTTCCGGCCGCACTATGGTCCTGGGGTTCACTCAGCCTCTAACAGAAATGAGTACCAGGAATGAAATAAATAATTTTCTTGGGGAAAGGCCATACAACGGACAATTCCCGGTATAATAAATTTATAGACTGCTGAATTTGGAGATTGAAGAAAATCGCTTATATTTCACAGTAAGTTTTTCGCCCCGTGAAGATATTCAAACCGGACATTTCTAGAAAGGGAATTACAAGCATTAAGGCCTGCACCTGGAATATGATATTGTTGAATACACTTGGAAGTGTGCCAGTATGCTAACGTGTCCCATCAACTTCTGCGCTGAACACGCATCCTGCTTAACGTTGCACCTTTATACCTGAAGCAAAATGCCCAAATCGTTAGCTCAAGGATTCCCAGCTCATTAAAACCTCGTTCCCATAAACACTTTAATTGAGCATTGCCATCTTTAAATTATATGTTGAACATCATTACACAATTTCCCTTAAGCATATAAACTGCTAATATCAGTACAATAGCCCAGTGGTCAATGCATATAAGCCTGGAAAAACTGAGGCCTTTCCAACATAACGGTTCCCACTGGTGCATACGTACCTGCAAAACACAGATCCTAGGCACATGTGCATTTGCCACTACAAGCGAGTAGGTCATTAGGTCCAAATGTTTCATAGTTACCGTTAAGAGTGGGCACTTGGTGCAGTTTATCTCATGTGCTCTGTTTTCAAACCACCGGACAGACATTTCCTTCCTCAGGGAATGGAACAACTGACTATGCTATGCTCTCTATGAGTAAAACATTTCTTCCTGTGTCTAGCATTTCAGTACAGGGACGCCTTGTGGTGGATGGAATGTACTTAAAATAATGATAAGGCAAATTTGTCCCTGTGCTTAACTAATTAAGCAATGTGCCTTGAAAGCATATAGGGGAGTGGATGTATAGATCCATATTTTCTGGACCTCAGCAGTAGTTTGAGGTGAGTGGTCAGCTTCACGCCCCAACCGCTTTACCCCAGGGCAAAAGGCCCCCGGTACCCATTGGATAGGAGGTTAAGTGAACCCCAGAACCGATCTGGACTACGTGCAGAAGAGAAAATTCTTGACCCTGGACTCGAACTCCGTCCCCTTGGTCGTCCAGTCCGTAGTCCGTCCCTATACCGACTGCGCTATCTCTGCTCCTAATAAGGAAGTATTCGAACTGAGTAATTGCATTAAGAATAGCTTCCATTTCAAGATATTTTTGAAACATACTTTTCACACACTTACTCTAACAAATAATACCTAACAAGTCGTCACTCTCATCACCACTTACTCTTTATCCTTCTCATTTCTCGCGGTTTAGACCTTTAGCCTCTTCGAATCTTATGGAGGCTTGAGGTTCCCTCAACTTCTCCTTTGAGGTCTACAGTTCGATACCCACTTCGGACTCCGTTCCTCCTTCACACATTCATAACGAATTTTCTGTCATATGTTAATTGTGGGTAGCAGTGGGTTCAGATGAAGTTCTTTTCTTATGTCTTTATTACATTCTTTGTTGTGGTATTGCCCTCATATAGCATGTTTTGGCATACTCAAGTTCCTTTCCTTTGTTCTACTGTCAAAGTGCAGCTTTTTGAATCATGACTTTATTTTTCCTTTTTTTTTTTTTNCACTTTTCCTAAAATCGTTTTTTGTTGTGCCACAACGAACCTGGAACTCGTGTAACTTCAGCACCATGTCTTCATATTATTTCCATTTTCAATAGAACCCTCAATAGTTGAAATAATATATCATTTCCTCTATTACATTTCTTTTAAGCACAATTTTTTCTCTAAAAAAGGTAAAACTATTCCTATAACAGACCGTGGAGGCCCATAGCGTTGTGAGACGTCAAGGCTCCCACATTTTCTAGACAATCGGCTAACAGATGGCGGTAAGGTTGTCAGCTTTACGTGCCGGAAACTGAATCATTTTCATCCTAAGGTGAGAGTGGGGGAGGGGGGATATTCTATTGGGTCCGTTAGACAGAACCAACACAAATTATTGGACAAAAAAGTCAGTATAACAACAACTATATGTATACTCGAGATCAGATTATGTTTGCGGGAGATAATAAGAAAACGTGCAATGAAAACTTCTACAATGCATGCAGAGTCCTGAAACTATGAAAGAAAAACGGAAAATACATGCAACAATAGGAACCAACAAACCAGATTCATATACACAAATACATAGGATTAATTCAAAGCTTGTCCAACAGAGCATG
Organism: Cryptotermes secundus; assembly: GCF_002891405.2. Lineage (NCBI taxonomy): Eukaryota > Metazoa > Arthropoda > Insecta > Blattodea > Kalotermitidae > Cryptotermes > Cryptotermes secundus. Next base: position 552,471 of record NW_019718273.1, read on the forward strand.
TGTTTCCCAACCCCTAACCAGGGGATGGGAACAAAACCACTTATCGAAACGTTAGGTTGTTTAGAAAGCAGGACGGTGGACAAAGTGCCATAACCCAGAAATCCCGAGTGAAACAATGCAGTGTCAGTTCTGTATTTTCCAGTGATATTGTATTAATTTCTTCACCCCTCCCCCACATTTTGGCCGATATATATTGTCATGTGTAGGGGTGACTATAAGACGGGTTCTGGAGTGGGTGATTGGATTTGATACGTTATACACAGCGCTCGGAACTACTGACAACACAGCGTTTTGGTCGAGCTACATACTTCACGGTTCACCGTTGCACACGCACTAGCATTCTCAATCTTCACTAGTCGTATCCTGGCAACGGATTTATAACAGGCTCAATGCCATTTCAAATCACACCAGAACTCTTCTTGTCAGAGTCTAATTCCTTTCTTGCCATTATGCTGCAGCTGTCGGTTCCGAAGACTCAATTCAATTTCTCTGTTCCCAAGCTTATATCCTGTCAGGCTGGAGTCCCGACACTCGACTCTGCTCGATTGTGCTGTTCAATTGAATCCTTTTAGAACCACTTTGCACGGGTCCCATATTATTTTAGGCATGTTTACCGCACCATTGCATAACAACGGTCGCGGCACGCATTACATAGAAAACATCCTCTCTATTCTTGAAGCGTGTTTACAGCGGGCAAATGTTTACTAAGTCGTTTCCTAGCAACGGGTATACATGTCATAATATTTTGAATTTCATGGATGATGATGCATATATTTTATATGATATTCAAATTTATCGTCAAATGATTATGTCTCTCTTGCTTATGTTACTGATCAGAATTTGCGTTTTATTACAGGCGTTAAGCTTAGCACCGCTGTAATCAAGTACTCCCGTAGTCTGGCCTTAAATAGAATGTTACATAGTATGCTCCCCTTTCTTTACCAGCGACGGGCTACAGGCTGGACGACAGGAGTTCAATTCCCGACAATGGAAAATATTTTTTTCTCTTCTTCATAGCATCCAGACCAGCTATGCAGACCACCCAGCCTCTTATATACGTTTACCGGAAGCTTTTCCTCGGGATAAAGCGACCGGGGCGTGAAGCTGACCACACACTTCCATCTAGTGCGGAGGCCAAGAATTGTGAAGTTATACTTCCACCCCACCCCCCTATGCTTTCAAGGCGTGGTGTGTAATTAATGAAGCACAGAGACAAATTTACTTACATATTTTTACGCCACAAATAAATGTAAGCCTAATTTATTACTCTTATAACAGATTTGCGTCACTGCAAGGATGTAATCAGTATAGAAGCCATCTGTTCTAAATCCACATTCTTCTGGCCCATGAAGAATGCTCTGCTAGTGTAAGAACACCTTCATATAAAATCTTGGCAAATATTTCGCAGCGAGAATTGAGCAGATATATTCTCCGGTAGTTACAGCATCCCGGGGCTGTCTCTCTTATTAAATATTGGTATTACAACTGCCGGCTTCCAGTCTTCGACAACGTAACCTTTCTTCCAGCTGCATTAATAACTTTCAACAAACGAGGGTGTAATATGGGAGAGGCACATTTCACTAAATTGATATTTATTTCATGAGTTCCGGGCGCCTTATTGTTTACAATCTGCATCAATATTGAAGCGAATTCATTCGTAGTTACCTCAGTGATTCATGCGTCGCTGCTAGCAACTGGGGTGGCTTTCTCCTTCCTTTTAGTGCATTAGTGTACATATTAAATTTGCCATTCGTAGTAGAATTTTCATTATTTGTTGCTTTATCTATTTCAGCGCTGTTTAAACCTTTTGATATGTGACATGACGCCTAAAAGCCGAAAGTGTGCAGTTAAAGGAGCACTGCAGAGACGTCCATTGCTAGAAAATGACTCGCTAGGCACGTTTCCGAGACAACGATATGCTTGTAGAAACAAAAACGTTGTTCGAAGTTAACACACGTTTCTATGGAGATGTGGATTCCTGGAGACCGACTTGGTGCAGAACTCGTTTTCCCTGTCAACGGACAAGCAACGAATGTTCTTCTAGGGTACGGGACACAATGTAAGCGCCGTTCAGCTGAGAATTCATTCTTTATTCGTTCATCATCCGCCCTTCGTGATTTGTAAGTCAGAAGTGACCGATTCATAAATCAGAAGCAAATCAGTCACAGAGGAAGTGAAGACAATTGCAGTCCAGTATGGAATGGAGGAATTCTTGGGCATGGATGGACAAAATCCAAAAACCCGATAATTCCGAGTAAAACATGTGGATGTCATGGTTTCAGTGGAAGATTTTATTTTGCGTAATTTACGCATGAGAGGAAAAGTTGTACTTGTTTTTAGGTACCAAACATTGAAGAAGCATAATGGAGTAAGGGCATACATATCTCCGTACACTCTTAACTTCCTCATTAGATTTAAATAGCTGTCAGATTCAAGCGCTCGTCGCCTTTGTCCCTAGGCAGAGGGCCCTGTTATTTATGGGGTAGAAGGAGGCAGGTAGTCCACAAACTTCCTAAGTTTCTCGAAACAAATTATACTTTTTATAGGTAACCACAAGAAATTAGCGTCCGCTTTGAACTCGGGTGTGGTCCAGATGTTCCCATTTTATGGTTGCATGCTCTGGCCAAATGCATAACATTCGCCATTTAACGCTTCAGACATAACATTTTTATGTCAAAATGTTACGTTTTCAGATTTCTTCTTAATGTACTAGTGCTACGACTTTGTGTCTTTCAAATTGCATTCTAATCGATGCTGTATCGAATTGACCGTTTGCGATATATTACACGCGTTTTATACGCCTATATATTATAAAACCATAGAGTCATGACTGATAGTTGGGTTGCAGAATAATCAGGGGGTTTCGTTTATATTCAATAAGATGAGTTCTTACATTGATTTACTTTCACGAAGAAAGTGACAACTGACGGCTTTGTTTTGGAACGCTCTAGATAAACTGACTGTTGGTCCGGCGCTGTTGCAATTCAGTCCTCCGTGTCGATCACTTAAGATTTACATAGCAACCAGCAGCATTTATGAGGTGTAGCATCGTGCAAGTCTGTAGAACTGAACCTACTTTTTGGAGGTCCGTACCGCTTCCGTGGTTCAAGTTCGAAGAGAACAAAGAAAGACGTAAACAACAAGCACAAGTTTTCTTGTAATCTTCCCTCTGCCATCTGCACCTCGTTGCTTCCCTGCTTCGCCTACTTTTCTCTGAAGTCGGAGCAGAAATGATTCTCTCGAAACACGGGACTGTCTCGGAAATGACGAACAATACAACTCTCACTGGATAAGGTAGTTAGTTGAGGCACAATCCTACCAGATGGAAGGTCGCGGGTTAAATTTCCGATGGTGTTGTTGGATTTTTTCAATTTACCTAATCTCTCCAGCTGCCCAGCCTACTATCAAATGGGTACTTGTGGCTCTTTCGGCGGGGTAAAGCGGCCGGCGCGTGAAGCTTACTACTCACCTCCATCTAATGCCGAATCCAAGAATGGTGGAGCTATATATCAACTACCTCATACGTCTTCATGGCATAGTATTTTATTAATTAAGCACAGAGACAATTTTACCTTTATCTTATGTATATATATATATCAGCAAGCCTCTAGTTTAGACAATTTTAATTGTGGGATGGTTTGTTAGAATACTTTTCAATCCGTAAGGACCAAAGATGTAGGTTTTCAATTTTATTGTTGAATTTTGACAGGTACGTTACATCAGCGGAAGGAGCACCAATCGGTAATGACTGCATGAAGGACAAACAGACATTTGACGTGGGCATGACACTAGAGACACTAATTTAAATAATTTGAAATAATGTGATAAAATCGTGAGGATCTTATAGAATTTCTGTTAAGGTAACGTTAATGTACAGTGTATGAAAACAAGGTATAAGTTCACTGGTACCTGTATCCAATTTTCTCTTTGACGGCGAAAGCTAATGCCTTTGGAGTTAGGTTCTTATGCTGAAAAGTCATAAATGTACCTCCAAATTACATATGAATTATTGTTTTAAATTCTGATGAGAGTTCGAAACTTTGTGATTATATCAAAAAGTATATTTTAATAAGAAAATACCACCAACACCTCTACTACTGCTGATCCTACTACTATAATACTACTACAACTACTTCTACCACCACCACTACTACTGCTAATACTACTACTACTACTACTTCTACCACCATCACCACCATCACCTCATCTAAAGCTACTACTACTTTGAATTTGAAACATATTTTCCACGAGATAGTGACTGGACACGGGGTTTGGATTGATAATTATTTTTATTGAAAGTTCTTAAATTGTAACTACAAATAAACATAACAATTTCGCTTATCTACACACTCTACAAATCACTACTGCAAACACTAGTTAGTTAGTTAGTTATTGGAGAGGGTGGGTTTCCCCATGCACTTAGACCAGTATTGGTCCATTGTGCTTCCCTCTATGATATTCTACTAGTCTCTATACCCTACCGATACTGGCGCTTACCATCAGTCCCGACCAAGCCAGCAAGTTCGGCCTCTACTTGCTTAGCGGTATCTATAATGCTTCCCCATCCATCAGAGGCGTTAGAGACTACTGTTGGGCGGGAAATGTCCTTGAATTTTGCTCAGTGACCTCCTTAGGAGATATGAGGTTCTTTTACGTGCCGTAAAGCTACGACACGGGACCCACGGCTTAAAGTCCCTACCGGAGGACTTGTTACCTGAATTTTTCCGCCCTTAAAAATTCCACGACCTCCGCCGGGTTTGAACCCGCGTACTACGAGTCATGAGGTGGGAACGTTACCTCTAGACTACGGAGGCCGCTTAACGCAAACACTAAGTCTTCTATATCTTCACTAGCCGTTGCTTAGAAGAGGCATTTAATAATAAAACTCAAATCAATAACCTCCGACACCGACTTCGGACTTCCAACCGCCGAATTCTGTCTCGCGGCTCAGGACTCGGACTCAAAACTCCTTATTTACTGTCGATTCAAAATCAAAGTCAAAGTTAAAATGAAATTGCGACTGGCGGTTTACCACCGATCCTTTCGTCTTGGCGTCAAACCCCTTGAGACTCACGACCAGAGTTCTTACTTCATTCAGCTAAGCCCTCGCGGTCCTAGTCCTTATATAGCATCCTCTCTGACGGGAAGGTGGGTTTGTCTCTCATGAATGTGCTTGGCCTTTCATAAAATGTACATATCGCATTTATAGCGTGTTACTGGAAAATTTTCCTTTTGCACTAAATACAAGTCCTCTGTCAATACAGGCTTTGCAAAGCAGATCATGTCTCTCTTACGTATCTTATGTTACAACGGCAGCTTAGTCACTTGAACGGTCGTAAACATGACCATCGCCAAGTTTAAACCTCTTATAATTTCTATGCCTGGCTTGGCTTTTTCCTATGAAAGTCAGAGTCAACTTTACCGCTAATCAGTTCGCCTTGGCGACAGATCCCTTTAGACTCACGACCAGCAATGTTTTCTTTAAACTAAACACTTGCGGTCATAGTCCTTATGTAACATCCTCTCTGACGAGAGGATGGGTCTGTAATTTAAAATTCCTGCTGGTCCTCGCCAACGTAGTCATTTTCAGGTCCGAGTTCCATGGGGCTCATGATCACATTTTACTGCCTCAGATTTGAGACTCTCCAAACCTGGAAGGCCAGGAAAGGGTGGCCCTGTTATACACCCCCAGCACTGGGTTTCTTTTACTCTGGCCTTGTCCTATCCAAGTCAAATTTATATTAGAACTGACGGTCAGTCGGCCAGTCTGTCTTGGAATAAAGCAGCCATCCGGGGCTTAAGACCAGATCTTTATTACGGCCAGACAACTGCAGGTTTGCTAATGTAGGGCTCTCTCTGACGAGAGGAGGGATCTGGCTTTGCCAGAGTCATAGTCAGCAGTAATTGTCATTATGTACGATATACATTTTAAACGTTATTAAATGTATGTATATAAAACATATACAAGGCCTCTGTCAGTTCAGGTTCAGTACAGCCCTGTCATTAGTATCTCCTGCTACAACAGCAATCTAGTCACATAAACGGTCGTATGTTGACTGCCGCGCCTTGTCCTCTACCGCTGGTGTCCTCGTTATATAACCTCTGCACGGACAGCATAGAAAATACTGTTGTTAAATATTCCTCTATTTTATAGTGACGTGTTAAAAGGGCTGTTGTCTAGCGATGTCTTGGGTATTATGACGTTGAAGAGTGTCTTGGTTACCATGGAGATATGATTACAGGCTGTTTCCTAACAATGAACAACTCTTCTTGGTCCGTTATTCCGGATTTCAGCCGTCATGTCAGAATATTTACGATGGCAACAAATAAAGCGCTCTTGTTGAACTTGAAGTGAAGCCAGTGATGCATTTCTTACTAGTTTAGCGTTCTACTGAATGAGCTATACTGCAGTGTGTGGTTGGGGTATAAATTAATATAACCTAAATGTAACATTAACAACCCAATATTTATAGGACTAGAAGTCTGTGCAATAGGAAAGTAAAATTTCTCCCAGTGAAGCCAATTTTGAAATACCCGCTGCGCGCTGATTTACAAACCTGTTTGCTGACTAGTGGCGCCCTCCGTGGCATCGTCCTTGCCCGGAGGCCTTGGTTGAGGTAAGAAGAGGCCATAACCCATCGTTGACAGGGTTTGGTAGCGGGAAAACAAAAGAGTGTGGCCACGGTGTGGCAAGTAGATTACTGTGCCTGGAACATTCCTTTCCATATTTGATGGCGTGTGTATCTGTAATCCTCACGCGGGCGCCCCGCTGGTTGTCTCCTCTAAATTCAAAGACTTTACCCACCAGGGGAGCAGAAGAAGATGAGGGATGCAGACACAAGACCCAGCCGACAGACAATCTGTCCACTGCGTTGCCAGAGTTACTCTACTGACTGACCAAAAGTACAGGCGACATCTTTCAACCGAACGTTCCGAGTAAATAGTTAACACCTCTGCTTCGTGTTGGTAAGTGTTGAGTTCGACTCCTGATCCGGAGACAGAATATCTTGGTCGAGGTATTTCCCTTTTTCGTTAGTTTCTCCAAACAACTATTGCGGCAAAACCTAAATGGAGTCAGGTCTGCTTCCTGTCTTATCTTTTTTAAATCGTCAGTCACAATCATCTCCATGGAGATGAAGTCCTTGTTGATAAGCCGCCAGTCGCTCAGCTACTCAAGAATTTCTCAATATTTTATGGAATATGAAGTTTCATTACCTTGTTCACAAGAGCCCTCCACTGATCCCTGTACTGAGCCAGATCATTCCAGTCCATATCACACCATTCTGTCTCTCTAAGATCCATTTTAATATTATCCACCTACCTACGCCTAGGTCTTCCTAGTGGTCAATTGAATTCCGGCAAGATCCGAGGTCCTTTGTAACATTCTGTAGCAAATTTTACAGTGAGAAGTTTGAGCACCACGCCCAACACCCAAGCTGGATGGCAATCCTTTTGTCGGCTGTACGCAACTGCTTACGAGTATTCAGTATATTCCGTCCGCAACCTGAGGTTATAATAATACCTACACCGTTCAGATAGCGTCATTAAGCAATTAATGAGATGACACATTTTAAACACGTTGGGGACACACTAAGTATCAATTAATATCATGAGGCGGAGTCCTAGATAAACCAACAATCGCTATCTATCTATCTGCCTCTCCGTCTATCTATCTATCTATCTATCTGTCTGTCTGTCTACCTATCTATCTATGGCTCTACAGCCCTTATGGACCTTGCCCGAATTTTCACTGTAATATTATACAAAGTCTGTAGGACTCCTTGGACACAGATACAGAATAAACGGACACAGACACTCATGTCCTCAGTGGGATTCGAACCCACGATCCCATTGTTTGACCGGATGAAAACCGTTCATGACGTAGAGCGTGCGGCCATTGTGATAGGCCATGCATCGCTATGTCAGTAACATTTCTTCGTTTTTGTTTTATGATTCATATCATGTCCACAAGAGCCCGCCACCAGACCCTATTCTTAACACAGATATTTAAAACCACACTGATGTTGGACAATTCGAATTAGCCCTTCCTTCGCTTTTCATTTGAGATGGTCAATGAAAAAGAAAATTAAAATAATATTCCAAGAAACAGCGCAGTTGTAGGCGTAAATTGTCATTTCTTTCGAAAGGCGAGAAACTCGCGGACGCGTTTCTGAAACTGGGAACCCCCATGCATTCACATTTACTGGTACTGCAAAACATATTCGATTTGTTACCTAATTTTCGCAACCAAGTAACCACCTCATAGGTCCGTTCTTGAAACATGAATCTTACAAGAAGTGTCTTTCTGCCTTGAGATGTGGGCTATTGATTTCCTGTTATTTAACGATGATTTTCAGCTCCACATATTGTACGTATAACATTGGATGGTAGGGTTGCTGCGAATGATGAATCTCAAATGATTTTAAATTAATGCTTATGGCCAATTTAAAGCACTTCTTCAACATTTGCTTAGCGGCACTGAAGAAAAACATTAAATAACTCACGTAGGATACCTAATCTATAGATCAAAACAAAAGAAGACCCTCCGAATATGAAGAAGGAGTGTTACTCATTCGGCTGAATCCTTCGTAACTTGAAATATTCCAATCAACATTTTTCTTGCATTTGTTATTTCTCCCAAGCCTGTGTTACGTGTTCTAACACACAGCAGCTGTAAGTTAAACTAGAGAGGAGGTTGCTGTCTCGACACCAGGATGCAGGGCAAAATCATAACATAAAGACAGATAATAGAGCTTCGAAAATGTGACAAAAACAATTATTTGGGACCAACAGTAACAAATCAAAATTTATTTCATGAGGACATTAAGAGCAGACTGAACTCGGGTAATGTTTGCTATCATTCAGTGCAGAACTTTTTGACTTCTCGTCTTCTGTCTAAAATCATAAGAATTAAAATAAATAACGTTACAATTTTTCCTGTATTATTGTATGACTACGAAACTATACCTCTTGACACAGACTGGGGGAAATTGAGAACAGGGTGCTAAGATAAATATTTGGCCAGAAGAAGAAAACATGATAGGAGGTTGGAGAAAACTGCATAATGAAGAGTTCCATAACATGTACTCTTCATCAAATATTATAAGTAAAATGATCAAGTCAAAGACGGGAAGTGGGAAGGACATGTAGCACGTATGGGGAAGGTCAAGAATACATACGAGGTTTTTATTTGAATGCCAGAAGGAAACAAACTTAGAAAGACTTAGAGAAATATTATGGGGTGGTGTGGATTGGATTCATCTGGTTGAGTATTGGGACTAGCGGCTAGGGCCTCTAAACTCGGTAATGAACCTACGGGTTCCATATAACTTTCGAAATTCTTGAGTAGCTGAGCTACGCGTGGCTTCTCAAGGACTCACTTCCGTGAAGTTAGGTAGATAGTGTTAAGCGTTCTGTCTATCCCATCGTCTATTCTGATGATGTTATGTTTATTTTCCTAACTCGAAATATAAAGCTTTACAGCTGTCCATTGCCGAAACTAAAATATTCTAGACCTAGACAAAGCAGTACTCAAACTCATATTGACCTATGGAATTCAGCTATGAGGGACAGCCTCCAACTGCAACATCGAAATCCTCCAGCGCTTTCAATTCAAGACTCTTCCATCCATTCTGAATGCACCTTGGCAAATAAGCAACCACAGGATCCGTTGACCTATGGAATTCAGCTATGAGGGACAGCCTCCAACTGGAACATCGAAATCCTCCAGCGCTTTCAATTCAAGACTCTTCGATCCATTCTGAATGCACCTTGGCAAATAAGCAACCACAGGATCCGTAAAGATCTAGAAATGAAGACAGTGCTCAGGAAAATAAAGAAGTGAAATACGTTATAATTAAGAAAATTAGAAAACCGCACTAATGCACTAGCAGTGAATCTACTAGACAATAGCGAAATTACTCATAGACTGAAAATGATACACCGTCCTAACTCTAGCAGACCGACCTGAGAACAAAAATTAAAATGGCATCTGAAAGGTAAAGCTGTCCCTGTACTTAACCAATGAAGCACTATTCCATGAAGGCGTATGAGGGAGTGGATATGTACACCCATATTTTCTTGACCTCAGCACTATTTGGAGGTGAGCGGTCAGCTTCACGCCCCGGCTACTTTACCGCTGGGGAAAGAGCCACCGGTACCCATTGGAGACGAATTTGAACTTATNCTGTTGAAACTGATGAAGAGTGTGGAGAAAGCAAACTAGGAAACAATAGAAATTAAACACTGGTACGAAACAAAGAACGGGCGCAATTCATTGCAGACCGTGCGAGTCATTCAGATGAATCAGCTTGGAATTTCACGTCCGATTGTTCATGAATTGTTAAATAGCCGTCCCAGTCTTCAGCATAGAATTTGCAAATGGTTCAAGGTCTACAGCCAGTTGAATGGGACAATGACGTAACTTGTAGGAATTTCAGGACACATTAAACCCGAGATACTGAACTTCATAATTCATTTATAATTAGCGAAAACAGCGCATTCCTTGGTTACTGTTGGGAAATTTTTTAAGTTACGCACTTTACTCGTATGTGGAATACTTACTTACTTATGGAGCTGAGTCCTTCTTGAAGAGAAACCAAATCTGCAGGCACTCAAGAATTTTCCCAGCAATTTATGGAACCAGAAGGTTCATTATCGTGTTCACAAAAGCCCTCCACTGGTCCCTATCCTGAGCCAGGTCAGTCCAATCCATACCATCCCATCCTATCTCTCTAAGATCCATTTTAATATTTTCCACCCACCTACGCCTTGATCTTCCCAGTGGTCTCTTTCCTTCTGGCTTTCCGACCAATATCCTATATGCATTACTCGTCTCCCCCATTCGTGTTACATGCCCTGTCCACCTCATCCTCCTTGATTTGATCATTCTATACATGCTACTCAGCAGTCTGCCAAGTACCGGGCCAAAGATGAAACTGAAAACTTTAATGTATTACTTTGTCATGTTTATATTACCGCCAAAAGGGGGTAGCGATAGATGAGTATGGAGCAATGGTGGAATGACCATTAACAGGAGAAATCGGAAGTTGGAAAATGATCCGTAATAATTCCACTTTGTACACCTGGTCAACTAGAAATTTTAAATTAAATCACTTGAGAATGCTCTCAAGGCTTTGTGTCGGGAAGCCAACCAACTGCCTGAACTGTGACGCAGCCCAAATACCTTTTTCTCTTCACGTTTACAGTCTTTCAATCTTCCGTCCATTTTATTAGTACTCGATTGCGTTGTTCTTTTGATTTCTATGGAGTATTGTTGTTTCATTAGTTTCAATGTAAGCTTGATTCCATGTGTCTGCAGGGAGCTCGGAGTGTACTTTAACTTATGAACTGTTTTGATTTTGTTGTTGTTGCTTTTCTTTCTGTCTGGAGACCATCATACAAGTGGTGGTGACCACCCAAAGCGCTCTCTTTCTCCTCAGCCATCATTAATCTGCAATCACTCCTGACAGCCCATGCTCGGTCTGCTGAGCCCACTGAAAGGCTGGACATCGCGTTACATAGAATTAGAGTCCCGGCTCATTCAGAAAGAAACTCACGGAATCGGGAACCTGAAATATAAGAAGAGACGATGTCATGGCTGGTACGCAGGAAAGTATGCTTGGTCAGGACTGCCAACTGAAATGCATAAATATCTTCTGTTTCCTATGAAAACTCAAATGCTTCTCTATAATTGCGTTTCTGTCACTGATACTGCGGTTTTGCAAGATATTTTGAAACGGAATTTACAATAGCAGAATGAGAAATCGTAAAGAATTTCTCTCAAGCTTTTTTATGGGAGAATATGGTGTCTATGGAGAGAAAATTCATTGAACTAAGACCAAATTAAGGTAAAAAATGGTGATATGTTGAATATATCAACAAAATTGTTGATGATTTTTATAATGTATAGGATTTAATCGTGTTTCGTTGAATAAGATTAATTTCGATTTCTTGCTGTGTCAAAATATTTATCTCTTTTCCATAACGCCCAGACCGGCTCTGGGGCCTACCCTCCCTCCTCTACAGAAGGTACTTGGGATTGTTTACTCGGGTAAACAAGTTCCTGCGAAAACAAGTTCTTGGTAAACATTCCATTGGTATGTTACGCAACCATAGAAGAAGCTGTATTTTCATTTCCCAAGGTGACGTCACAATATTGGATAGTGGCCACGTGACATATGTTTTCTCTAGATCCGACTGACGCGCCAATAGGCTGGGTAGATAGCGATCACGTGCTTTGTGTTTATTATAGATTATGTCCGTTTCTCTGCTATAATATGTAAAGCAGTTACAAGTTACGAAGAACAGCGGCAGAAGCACGCGAAGAAGTAAGTAAGGAGATAGCCACGGGAAGTTCATAGTTGAAGAAGACCTAGAAGTCGGCCTGTGAACACTTAACGTGTGATTAGAAGATTTTATTTATGTGTAACATTGGCACCCCCTCGTTGGTGGCTCCACCTAATCGTGGTGAGAGGGTTTGAGTATGCCAAGGACCCTGAGAGCTATACCAGCGGTAGCGTAGCTACTGGCAGGGCCTCCCTTGCTGGACAGGTCAAAGGGTAGGCATCAGACGAAGAGAGACACCAAAAACTGATGCCGGAAGCAGCGTCATCAGCAGCGACTTGAAGCACAGAGTAAATAATGCTCGAGATGGTTCAAGTTCGTATAGCAACAGGCGTGACCAGAGTGGTTTGAACGGCTGTTGTACTGCGATGTGGAAAGCAAATGGAAAAACTACCACATTATCACTTTTCCTGGATAGTCTCTTTCCAAAACCAGAGATACCATGTATGCGAGATATTTCATTTGAAGGAGAAAGCTCTAGATCGCATCAAGTGGAGGAACTGTTTTGGAAGAGACTGTGGACCTGTCGTCTTGACAGATTACTGATGAATGAATGAACATTGGCAGTGTGTGATTCCGTGAGACTGTTACATTTCCCGTGTTATAAGTCCACGAAGACTAGTGCAGATAGACTGAAGAGATTAGTGTGGAGTGATTGTAAATTGCGTAAATAAGCAAGAGTGTAATATTAACTGTAGTTACGGCCTTTAGGTTGTTAATAAATCTAATTATCAAACCAAACCCGCGCCATAGTCACTGTGACTCGTGACAATATTATAAAATGTGTTTCAGCTAACGTCCGTGTATTCGTCTCTACGGTGATAGGGCAGGAATATTAGACAGGAGTAATGTATATTCTTAGGCCGCGCTGTAGCTCAAGCGGTTAGTTGCTGACTTCCCCCCAAGGCGGCCCGGGTTCGATCCCGGGTCTTGTCAAGTGGGATTTGTTGTGGACAAAGTGGCGCTGGGGCAGGTTTTCTCCGAGTACTTCGGTTTCCCCTGCCAATCTTCAATCTTCATTCCACGAATTGGTCCACAATCACCCTCACCTATCATCTGGGGCTGGTACAATAGGCCAGAAGTGGCCGCAGTACAAGGGACTTAGTCCCACCCCACTAGCAATAAAAAAATGTACATACTTGGAAAGCGATTATCTGTTTGATGGGGGTAATTTCTCCCTTCAAACAGAGACCGCACATAAATGGAACTAATCTCAATCTAAGAACTAGAATAGCCCGTCAGGTAGAACTGGTTCCTATTCTCGAGTGGGGGTAGCCTACTAGATCTAATCACTATCAGTGGATGAACAGAGTCCGTTTAGATTGAGCCTATATCTAAACTCTGATCGGAATAGCCCAATAAATAGATCTAATCTGCATCAATGGATGGAAAAAAACCCACTAGGTAGAGCTAATATCTCTCTGCCTGTGTAGATAGCCTGTTAGATAGACCTGATCTTTATCTCTATGCGGGAGAGTTCATTAACTAAAACCAATCTTATCTCCCGGAGCAGAGCCAGAATTTATGTCCAGCTAATCGATTCGATTTTATACTTTTACCTGAAGTTGGAGTCGGCCTCCGAAAGTACTGCCAAAACGGAAGTGGTGGAAAATATCGAATTCGACTTTGCCGTCAGTTGAATAACGCAAACCTTTAGACTTGGCAGCAGTAGCCCTAACAGTTTGGTTGCTGTAAAGTCGGGAACATACATAGCGTTTGGCCGGTATCTCTCACTACTGATCTGTAGATGTGACCACTACTTCCTGATCAATATATTTGTATAAAACCCCAAACAAAAGAAAACTCTTTTGCCTGTAGTCCGCAAGCGAACTATACCGACCAAATGACCGCCGCTTTTTGGCGAAGTTAGTGCCAAAATTTTGCGGATAGAGGGTGTCACGTGGTCAGCGCAACGGATCCCCACAGCCGTTAATCTCGGTTTTCTAGACCCCAAACCACACAAATAAATACATTCCAACATTATCTTTAGCTTATTTGATTTATTTCGAGAAAAAATGAGGCTTATAAGATCATCCTGCTGCCAATTTATTCCTCTGTGTCTGTCCATCTGTCTGTCAGTTGAAGAAAATTCATCGGGACTTGATCCCGCGACCTCCCGGCTTGTAGCATAGTGCCTCGACCAACTACGTTACCGCATACCCCGTTCTCTTTCTTTATCTGTCCTGAATTACAGGATGGAAAGTTAAGCGACTTCTTGTATTTGATGCACGTATCTTCCGGGGTGTAGCAGCCGAACAGAGCTGAGCTTAGCTTCTCTCCTGCTTTTGCTGGGTCTCACTTGTAAGTCATTTGTTCCTCCGAAACGTGGCTCTTTCTCCGCACTACAGAATGTTACACAATCCAAAAGACCTCAAAATTCGTAAAGAGGCTTCATATTGAAATTACACGCATATGAACAACAATGCCATCGTGTAGTGTAAACATTAATAAGTTCCATTAATGATATATAGTTATTTTCATCTTCTCTGAGAAGTAGTGGGTCTGGACTGGGTCCAGTCAGTCTCATGAAGATAACTGAGGAGCTGTTTCAAGAAAATAATGACTGCGGTATATAAAACCGAGATTAACGGCTGTGGGGATCCGTTGCTCTGATCACGTGACACTCTCTATCCGCAAAAGTTGACACTAACTTCGCCGACAAGCGGCGGCCTATTGATCTGTGTAGTTCGCTTGCGAACTATAGGCCACGGAGTTTGTTTTTTGTTTGTTGTTCTTTTCGTCATGATTCAACATTGATTCTAAATTATTGTCAGGGTTTCCGTGGCCCGTAATTTTGAAACGGAAGGAACAATATGAAACTGCTATCGGCATATGAAAATGTAACTCAAGAAGTTTTATTACTTTCAGAATCAACACTACAGAACGTTAAATGACTTCAACACGCTCACCTTCCTTAGCACGTAAGATGTCCAAACGGTATTCAATTTCCCTCCTGAAAATAATTTAGAACAACATCGCAGTTTTGTGTACTATTTTGCTGTCCTCTCGTCATTGTCTTTATTTACTGGCGCGTCAGATTGCGGTACTACATGCAGATATCTCAGAGAGAGATTCAGTGATACGATTGTGTGCACATTCTCAGAAACCACTATCATCTGTGAAGATATGTTTCATTAAACCGCTTGTAGTTGCTTCCTAGGAATCTGATTTTAAGTGAAAGTATAAAGCTATATTTCTCTTAAGGTTCCAATGGCCTTTGTTCAAAGGTAGGAACAGGAGACAACAAGAACAAGCACTGAAATATACTTCCTTACGTTAGAGAATATTATATGTCTTCAGCTTTGTTGAATATATTTACAGAGCAGAGACTAAATGTCGTAATTTAGCATTATTTCAATTAAATTACTGAAAAATGTATTTTTTAATTATTTACAAGCTAAACTACATCACAGCATATTCTTTAGTTACGCCACTGTTTGACTTAAATAATCAAAAAGACTTGTAAATTATTTTTAAAAAGTGTAAAGTTGACCCTGGAGTTTTTGACCTCGCACTGGGTGGAGGTTAGAGGTCAATGTCATGCTCGTGCAGCTTCATCCCTGGGAAAGAACTCCCAGTATCCACTTGACAAGATTCTGGTTGGTTTTTATTTTGCGAAGAAAGAAATCTTGCCCCTTCCGGGAATAGAACCCCGGCCGTCCAGCCCGTACCCTCCCTTACAATTACTGCGCTCTCCTAGCTCTCTTTAAGTTATTTAAGTAGCAGGAATTAGAAGATTCTTCCTGTTATTTCCAGCTCTCAACGGCGTTTCGAAACGTTGAGCGGCAAGTGAATTTGTGTGCTGGCCACTGATTTGGATGCAGTACGTGGCGTTGCTGAGAGGACAGGGACCACAGAACAATGGGAGTGTGGCAATGAAACAAAGGCTCTCGGACGCGGAACTGTAGTTCTAATAGTTTTTGCATACAATAACATTTGTACATAGAGGAGCCAAGAAAGTGGCAGTTTCCTGTCCCGAATGCACAGTCAAGGAGAGCGGATTGACGTCTCTCAACTACAAAGCTCAGAACATCGTTAGGACTGTTATAGCCTGCTCCGAAACCAGGTATCTCTTCGAGATTTTACGGCAAGATTCTGAATCACTGTCGGTGATTCCGTGGTCTATACACGGAAACCCCACAATAATTTAGAATCGAGTTTTATTGTAGTAGTTTGTAACCAGTGTGAATGTTTCTACATTGTCGTATTCTTTACCTGAGATAGGTGAACTTTATAAAATGCTATGCTTCTTCCATCCGTCCATCCATCCATCCGTCTATCTATTTATTCTTGTTGCTCCCACTTGGAACATTGGGCAACCGTGAAACGCTTCGTTTCATTTCAGTTTCTTAACCTTAAGGTGCGTCCACATTACTCGTGCTCGTGCTCATGCTCGCCAGGTTTGTGCTCGTCGGGAGACTCGTCTGGCTTTTACTTGTGCTCGTAAATCTTCGTCCACACTACTTCAGTTGCTCGCCAGGCTTCGGCGCGTGAGGATCCGTGTATTTACTTGTAGTGTGTACAGGTTGCAGTCGTATTTTAATTTATTGGCTGTAGTTTTTAAATTAAAAATTAAAATTTGCTTGTCTCATGACTTGTAATATCATCCACATTACTGGCGAGCATAGCGAGTCACACGAGCACGAGTAATGTGGACGCGCCTTTAGACAGTCGGTAGGTCTTCTTGGACGGGCAATTAGCCTATACACGACAACGCAAACACAGAATAGACGCAGGCGAACAGTGAGATTCGAACTCACAATTCCGGTATCCGAGCGGGCAAAGGCAGATCATGCATTAGATCGCACGGCCACTGTGACGGGCCGGTGCGGTATACCTCTAAAATATATCCACGCCCCTTTATTTATATGCTACAAACATTTCCTTCCAGTTTAATACAGTAATAGGAGCGCACAAAACCAACAATAATATTCTCTTTCCATGAATTCGCATTGATGATTCCTTATTGCTCCGAGTAATATCCAAATCACTGGCGTCACGTTGTATGACGTGTGACCCTAGTCATTACATCACCGTATATGGCGATGTTTGGCGGCGTCAGCTTCTATACTTTTGTGCAGAGAGACAATGAAGGAGTCAGATATGACGTGGAGAGAAAACCATCGCATTGATGTGACGACTTAAAGGAAGATGGCGTTTTGATGCGGGTAACATCATTAGGACGCCCAAGAGGCCGGTGAACTCTTTTGAAAGAACTTCCATAGGATTCAGATACAGAATATAGGGGAGACATGGGCTTGATGCTACCGTTAGCAGGGTCATATTGCTATAGTCCACTAAACCTAGGCTTGTAGTCTGGGATGCCTAGGAATCTATTTGGTATTAACATGAGGATACATAACTAATCAGTTCTTCTTGGAAGCTGATATTAGCCCAGATAATTTTCTTTGTAGCAGAGTGGTCCAAGCTACCATATTTCGAGCTTGATGAATGGAGTCCACATTATCATCATACATTTCAAACCACGTATTAGTTTCTTCTTCCCACCTATAACCAGGTCTCCCAATTCTTCTTTTCTAACAAATATATAAAATTCATATCTCCTACATGCGTGCTATATGTACCGCCTACCCATCTTCCTTGATTTCAACATCCTGCTAATGTTTGGTGGAGTACAAATTATGAAAATCAATATACATGAATCTTTCAGACTCAAGAATTCATCGGTCCAAGAATTCTCCTCAATGACCCATTTCGGTGTCATTTCAATAAGAGTAAACAAAAAACAGATGTTAAGTCTTCGAAACGGTACCTGAAAACATGCAAGTTCGAAATTATGGGGAAATAATTCATTCTACTCACTACAAACCTGCAAATTATTATTGTTGTGCCATAACCTAAACGTGTAACGGTCTTGGCTTTATCGGTACTTTTCGGGATATTTTGCTTTGTTCCTTTCAAAGTTTGGCTTTTATATCCATCTTGGGGCTAGCACATGTGTCCGGAGATAGGGACTGGCTCTATCGACTGGGCCCAGCAGAGTAGAAAATGAAGAACAAAACAAAAACTCCGTGGCCTCTAGTCCGCAAGTTAATTATACCAACCGTGCGACCACCGCTTATCGGCGAAGTTAGTGCCAACTTTTGCGGATAGAGGGTGTCGCGTGGTCAGTGCAACGGCTCCCTACAGCCGTTAAGAAACAAGTCGATTTACACGTATTTGACGTTCTCAGAGCCGTGGCTACGAAGAGTGCATTCTTCTGGGTTGTGACGCTGTGTAAGTCGGAGGGCATCAAGTTTCGGAGGAACATATTATTTCAATCTTCATGTCTGACTTGTAAACCAAGAAAGCAATCAACATAAACAGGCGGTAAGCTGAACTTTCTGGTTTCTCGCTTAGTTTATTCTTGACCCTGAAGATACAAGCGCTATTTTCTTCCGAAATGTATGAATGAATGTATAAAGATTGGGCTTTCTTGGCCCTTGCACCGCGACCACAGTGATCTATTCCGAAATGTAGGGATCTGTCCTAACTACGTGACGTGAAAACACAGAAGAACGTGCTTTTCGAAGAAACGCGTCGTTAAGGTTAAGCGATCCTGTGTGAATGGATTCTCACCATCGAGATGCAGACTACGAAGTGAAATGACAAGATCCTTCTCTTCTATTTGCAAATAACAGTCCAGTCCGATCTCAGATATAAATATTGTCATGATCTGCGGGTGTGCAACTATAGACTGGGTTTGGGTTGATGAATGGATTTATTGACCACTTATACGCACCACTCTGACCTACAAGTAATTACAACAGTATCAGTAATCATCATAATTCACAGATCACCGCAGCACCAGCTAAGCCTTTCCAACCTGCTGTGTTTTCCCTGGCAACGGCTTCTAGCAGTGAAGATTCTTCAGCTTCATGCGCTCAAGTCCTCTTGTCACAACCGTCCTTGCAGGCCTCTTGTCAACTGTCAACTCAACTCTAGCGTCATCTGCCCTCAGCCTCCGTCACAGAGCTCAAGTGACTAGTTGCCCCAATTCTCTTCTTTTTATAGCTCTTCGACACGGATCGCGTAGGCAATACTCCGCTTCCCCCTTTGCTTGCGTAATTGTTGCAGCAGGGACGTGTGTACCGAGCCTTTTTGCCCAGAAACAGGTCTGATATAATTACCTATTTCATGATCGTTGCAGAGCAACGGCTATAAATTCTACAATATTAATACAGAGAAATTATCATGTCTTTCTTTAAGTTGGTGTGATACGGCGAGATTTTAAGAAACTGGTCATGAACAGACCAATAAAATTCCAAAGTGTTCTGCCCCACACAAGATATAATGTAGCACTGAAAGCAGGTGCATATAGCCCATGTTTCCCCTATCCATTTGGCATGGAATGGACGACAATGAAAGCAAGTCTCCATACAAATGTAAACATGAATGACGAATAGTCCAATCAAAATACTCCGACAAAGAACTGTAGCAGCTACGGAAGGCAGAACAAAAACGAAGATCACTAAAAAGGTTTTAAGAGTTTAGATAGATGATTTCATAATTGCGTTCCTTTGTACCTAAGTATGGGACCTAATCATTTTGAAAGATCTTTAATTTCCTTCACTCTGACCACTCTGACATCACCGTTGTTGAATGTTACAAGAAAAGTCTCGGCAATCTGTTTAACTAAACGGTGTTTGTGAGTTGCTACACGATACAGACAGTTGCGCCTGCGCTAAGTATTACTGTGCATGTGATCTGTCGGACGCTTGCGCAGTAAGGCAGTTTCGTGACGTGAACACTACATCCGTATATGTGCCCTTTATATGATATATTGACGTTGAACTCAGGCAGGGACGGCAGAGATCTGCATTGCTGAGATGATTGGTATCTTGGGAGGACACTCAAAGACGAATTGACATTTCTCGGGGTGCCTCTTCTTCCTTGTCAGTCGCATATTTTAACTTTCATTAGTCTACCTTATGATTATGTTGACAATATACATAACGCGATATTGAATCAGATTATATATCTTTGAATGTGAACTTCCCCTTGCCTTGTAAAGAGTGAATATTTTTGTAGATGTGTACAGTTTCTTTTCATCTTAGATCACACGTTATGTCTGTCTGCAAGAAATTTATAAACTGGAGCTCCAGATATGATGATTTAGACAGCCATCTCAAACTCTGAAAATCTAATAGTCCCAGTAGAACGATTGTGTGGAGAGTTTCAGAAAAGACCATGACACATGAAGGTGTGTTTAGTGTATCGCTCGTAGTTGCTTTTCTAAGGATCATATTTTAACGTAAATTATGAAGAAATATTCATCCCAGAGATCCACTTGTCTCTTTTCAAAAGGCTGGAACTTAAGGGGAATATAAGAATAAACACTGAAATGTATGCCCCTACGAAACATTAAAGGACTTCCTTTAATTGTTTTGATTTTGTTTTCATACGAACTTAATGTGGCTTAGGGACCCGTTGCTAGACAAAGACCTCAAGGAAAATAACATATTCAGCCACTGATATACAATAAGTAAATAAACAAACAGCAGTTTCTGAGCAACGGCCCGGTAAATAAGTTCCAGCAGAAACGAACATGCAGGCAAATATAGAATAATTTTGTTTTCGATATTGTCCGTGCCTAGGAGTTATAAAGAAATCAACTGGGGTAATCCGGACATTTAAGGGATAGCAATTGAATTGATATCAGCAAGGGAGGCTGAGAAGAGATTATTTTATAGTTGAATGCGTTGGGTTGAGTTCTGCACGGGGGGCTGTGGGAAGAGGATATGAGAGCGGGAAGATGAATAAAGTGCAAGGTTGGAAGCCGTTGTCAGAAAACGTCTAGTGAAGACTGAGAAGACTTAGCATGTGATAAAGATGTGTAAAGCGTGGAGATTAGCCATAGCACTGTAATTACTTATAGTTCCGAGTGCTGTGTATAGGTGGTCAATAAATCCATTCACCAATATATACCAGATCCATAGTCACATCCATAAATCGTGACAGTAATATTTGATATGCTCTAATACATGTTTCGTAATGGCAAATACTTCTACATTAAAACACAGTGTGCTGATATATACAAGAGTTACTGCATTCAACTCGTTAATTTGTTATTCAAGGTAATCGTTCTCTTGTATTCGCGACCCTAAATGCATTCATGTGATTACTAGACACGTAAACTTGGTCAATATAGCGGCTAGGCTACATGCTGGACGGTTTGGTTTCGATTTCCGGCAAGGGAAATATTGTCTGTTCTCCATAACGTCTAGACCTCCTTTGGGGCCCATCGAACCTCGTATGTAATGGGTACAGGGGGTTGTTTTTCCGGTGGTAAAGCGTCAAGGTCATGAATCTGACCACTCCCTTCCACCTAGTGCCGAAGTCAAGAAGGGTGGAGCTGCACTGCTCCGTACGTCTTCATGGCACAGTGTTTAATGAAGTAATTAAATACAGGGATAATTTTACCCCCGCTTGAAGTGATTTTACGTCGTCTGGACTTCTGTGCGTTAGGTGCATTCCTCTCTAACGGTAAAGAAGTTAATATTGTATTGACGCTTCCTGATGCATTAATATGTCATTTGCACACATATATTTCCGCCTTCAACGCAACTTATTATCTGGTCAATCTTCTTCCTCACTACATGTTTCGGCTGTATACAGCCATCATCAGGTGTTGTCTATTTTGCAGTAATTGTTGCACTGTATGTCAGTTATTTACTGCCTGTGATCGCGATATTTCCTAATCAGAATGACTTAAGCTTAGAATTAAAACTGAAATTAATTAACATCTTAATGTTAACTGCATTATGGTCATCGTCTATTCATTTAAAAGATATTTGCTTGAGAATATTTCTCGTTTCTGGATTCGTGTTACGTTCTCTTTGCGTTGGTGGGTAATATTTGTAAGCTGTAATCAATATGTTTGTTATATCATTTTATCGTTAGTTTTATATGCAACGTCTTTAGGGTGTGCGTGTCTTATAGACGGCATTTGGATTGATGACCTCATTTATTGCACACTTATACAACTTGTTGCTAAACTTCACAAACCACTAAATGACACACTATGTCTTCTCTTCTCCAGCATCTCCAACTGCCAACTCAAGAGACTTCCTTTCTTCTCGTTATATGCCCTAGGGGCGGACCCAACAGAGAACACCGTTTCCTAAAATTTCCTCTATTTTTATAGAGGCGTATCTCCTTCGCCGTTGCATAGAGACGACACATCTTTGATTTTTGCTTACGTATTCGTTGACGCTGGAATGTGTTTTGAGCCTTTGCGTAGCAATGGACGCCTGCACTGGCTTCACTATACCAACTTCCAGGCGTCATGTCATAATAAGTTTCGAGAGTTGTTTATAGTTGTACTTACGCGTACTATTTGTGCAGTTTGTAAGGAGGGAGATGCAATGTTGTCTACAATATGTAAGGGACATATTGTTGTGTATTAGTTGTATTTATACGGGAGGAAGAAGGATGAGTGGTAATTAGTTGCATTTAAGACGGAAATATATTTGTACAACAGATAAAATAGTTGTAAATTTAAGGAGCAATACGAACAGAATGGCTCAGCACCTTATTTTCCACCTTCTGGATTTTTCAAGTATACATTTTACAACAAGTGTCTTCACGAAAATTCTGTTTACATTCGTGGACTCCTCATCCCTTCGTATCGTCCTTGAGTTCATTATCCTGAGAAAGATAAGAGAAAAAAATATGAGGAACTCTCCATTAAATAAAATTCTAAACTGTTCTCCTAAGTATTTCAGCATTTATCAATTTAATGCTCTCGTGACAGTATCAGCTACAGGGATTTCTAATTTTAGTAAGAGACCAGTTCTCGCCCAATACCCAATATCTGGTAAACAGTCCTGTAATTGTGTCTGCATCTCCTCTGCTCTGGAAGGCAGACTTGGTAGCAGCAATTTCTGAAGCGAACACTTGAAAGAATATTTCCGTAATTGTTCCTCCCCTAATCAGGTAGTTATATTTCTTTTGGACGCGCCATAGCTCAAGCGGTTAGTCGCTGGCTTTCCACCGCGGCGGCCAGGGTTCGATACCGAGGTCTGGTCAAGTGGGATTTGTGGTGGACGAAGTGGCGCTGGGGCGGTTTTTCTCCGAGTACTTCGGTTTCCCCTGCCAATCTTCATTCCACCAATTGCTCCACAATCACCCTCACCTATCATCTGGGGCTGGTACAATAGGCCAGAAGTGGCCGCAGTACAAGGGACATAGTCCCACCCCACTAGCAATAAAAAATATATATATTTATATTTCTGAACCGAGAAATTTGGCATAAAATAGGGGAGGGTGCCACTTTATTATTTCAGCCGATATCCCGATCTTGTTCTCTGAGGTGTTTCGTGGTTTTCCAGGATCCGCTGAGTCAATTAAAGGAATTAAACTTCGAATTATAACAATAACACTTAATTTCGCCTGCTTTCTATTTCAGTCTTCATAAATGATCCTGAAATGTGAAGTTGTGTAGCCTGCGATATTCACAGAACCGTTATATAATCCGTAAATAAATTGGTAAATAATATGTAAAATAAAAATGTAAAAATATCCTGTAACAGGCCATGGAAGCCCGTAGGTTTGTGAGGCGTCGAGGCTCCCACAGTTTCTAAACTATCGTCCGACAGATGGTTGTAAGTTCATCAGCCTTACGCGCCAGCTGCTCTTTACCCCTCAGGAAGATTCCTGGCAATCACATCTGTTAGAGGCTGAGTCGACACCAGTGACATAGTGAGGCTGGAAGGATTAGGTCAATCCAGTGATCTTATAGAGAATCGAACCCCTGACCTTCTGACTTGTAGCGTAGTGCCTCAGCAAAATACGCTACCGCATCTACTTAAAATCTATAACTATATTAGATGTTGTCCCTGTGCTCAATTACTTGAGCACTGTGCTATGAAGACGTATGGGGGAGTGGACGTATTGCCCCACTTTTCTTAAAATCGGCATTAGATGAAGGTAAGTGGTCTGCTTTACGTTCCCGCTGTGGAGAAGAGAAAAAATTTGCAAAGCTGGGAATCGAACGCTGATCATCCAGCCAATGGGCCGTCGCTATACCGACTGAGCTATCCAGACTCCTGTAAATATATTACGTGTGAATACTTTTTTCTGGGTTCACTAATTATGATGCCAATCAAAATAATAAATTTCTCCAATTTTAATATTAAGATCATGTCACATTCACGCGCTGCATTTATGACGTAGTGCAGATGAGCTGCTTGGGGCCACTAAACTGAATTGTATTTTCGGATCAATGAATTGAGAAGCAGTGGCCTTCTTGGGAAATTACTGAAGTCTCTCATGCATACCTGTCTCGAACGAAAGACCTTACGTAAGCAGACTTCACAATGAGCTGTTACAGCTCCTCTTCCTTTTCGTAACCAGGTGGCGTGTGATTGGGGGCCCCTCGGGTGTTCAGAAATTACATTGACTTTCTTCAATTCTACCCAGTTAATTGTTAGAACTAGGGCTGTGTAGTTCATTATGAAATATCAGCATTTGCAAGCCAATATAACGTGTGCAGAAAGCAGTCTTCTGGGATGTGGCACCGTGTAGACGTGGTGTTAACCTGTAAAAGCAGTCTGCTTGTACCAGTACTCACGGTCTCTTCGCTTGCGGATTTCTTATTTTTCCTTCTACCCTGAAGATACAGGCAATAGTTTTCTCCGAAATGTTGGTTAGCACCACATCTACACTGTGTCACATCCCGGAAGACTGCTTTCTTCATAGTCTCCGCCGTGAAAACCTCAAATCTTACACAATGTAACGTGTGTTTTTATTGCGTAGGTAATACGTGTAGAGTGACAATTTAAACTTTCTCTGCTTTCTTCTTTTCCCTGAGCACACTTTCTGGTTTCAGAGATGAATGTTACATTTCATACTTACCAAATTTCCTCGCTCTCGTATTTTCCGTCGTCATAACCATCAGGTGTTTTGCTAAGATGCCTTTACGATAATCACAAAACAATATAGACTCCTGGAATTACTGGGCTTTTGAACTTTGTCCATTGTCCGGTACTCTAGAATCTAGAAAACATTATGTTTCGGAAAATGGATCTGTTTCCGTCCTCAAGTGAGATGGGGGAATTCACCTACCCAGCTGGGTCCCTTTGATAGAGTTGATCTCATTCACTGGACCTGGTCCATGAAACAGATCCAGTTTCCGAAACGCTGTGTTTGCTAGTTTCTAGAATATCGGACGATGGACAAAATCCAAAAACCTTCGTAATTCTGAGTGTTATACATCATCGTCAGAACCCTTTAGAATCTAATACAGAATTATTCATAAGTACGTGAAACATTTTGAAACTTACAATAAATAAACTACGCAACGGATCAAACAAACAAACTCCGTGTTTTCAGTCCGCAAGTGAACCACACCGACCGAGCGATCGCCGCCCGTCGGCGAAGTTTAGTACCAACTTCCGCGGACAGATGGTGTCGAGTGGTCAGCGCTACGAAACAGATACCAAATTTTATTACACTGAAATAGAGATAAACTCACAAAGTTGTCTCTACATAGTTCGCAGATGCTCAATGTGTCCACCTTTGCTGATACGGCAGACATCTATGCGATAATCCATTTCGTCCCACACCCATGTCAGCATATCACGGTTGATCAGAGCCACAGCAGCGGTGATACGGTTGCGAAGATCCATGGGATTAGCAGGCAATGGACGGTTTAAAGAAAACTTGGAGAGATTCATTCTCTATCGGCGTAAGAATTACCATGATCCGATGCATAGTTTATTTGTTTTGAATTTAAAAAAAATGTTTCACGGACTTATGAATAACCCTGTATATACTCTTGTTCCGATGGTTATGAAACTTGTCTCTTATCCAAATGAAGAATACAGATTTGGGATGTATGAAAATGCACGTGACGAGGAGAAAATTCGGATCTAAAAGTCAGCAAATAATAAGAAGTTTGGGAAAATTTCATAACGGAAATATGCGTCAAAAATACGTGTATTAGGGTGATCAAAGCGGACGAGAGAAGCTGAGCTTCCACACAATGGAAGATACAAGTAATGCGTAAGAAATCTTAGTAGGAAAATCTGGAAAGAAGAGAAATATATATAGGATAACAAACTAAGTAAATCTGTGTAGCTGAGTTCTTGAGAAGACGTTAATAGTTCAGCTACTCACTACTCAGTAATTTCTCAATATTTTTATGGAACCCAAATGTATATTACCGTATTCAGAAGAGCCAACCACTGACTGCTATCCTGAGCCAGATCAATCCATTCAATACCACCCCATCCTCTTTCTCTAATAATTCATTATAATTCCAACTTCCATAAGAAATAATTCAGTTCCATTTGTGCCTTATCTGCATTTATTTACTCCTACTAAAATTAACTTACCGTTGACTGTTTCTCTTGCAGCTGTTGTCGGTGAACCTGCCCTGTACAGACTCCCTATATTCCATACGTAGAGGTTGAAATTAATGTTAGTAGTATTCAGGGTAGATGAATTAATCGGGAATTGAACGTGCGACCTTCCGGTTCGTAACACACTGTCTCAAGAAACTACGCTACCACATGTCCCAAAATAGCAGTCCGCAATACCAGCAACTTCATTCTCTCTTTAACAACCAGAAATTTATCTCCGATAAAATCATTGAAATCTTAAATTCACCTAATCCTTACACCCGCACTATGGCCTGGGATCAAATCAGCCTCTAACAGAAATGAGTACCAGGAATCTTCCTAGGGGTAAGGGCGGCAGGCGCTTAAGGCTGACAACCTTACCTCCATCTGTGAGCCGATTGTCTAGAAAATGTGGGAACCTCGACGTCTTACACCCCTATGGGCCTTCGCGGCCTGTTACAGGGAGAAGCTTTACCTTTTTCACCTATACAATATTCCATTTATTCCGCCCAGAAATCCTCCTTCTGCAGCGGGATCAAAACACTGGAATCTCTTTACACTGCAAAATGATCTTTCTTGCTCCAAGGTTTTACTTCCCATTAGAGGACAACGAACCTATCAGAGATTGTTTAGACGCTTATTCCTTTGTATGTATGAGATATTTCACGCAACATCAAAGCAATGTACTTGATATAATTTCTGTATAACTTGTTTGCCGTGGCGGGCAGACACCGCGGATGTATATGGCCGTCTAGGTTGCCTTGCCACGGGCAATCTGATCATCTATACACCTCAGTGTTTAGTGAGGGAAAGGCTTAAATAAAAAGACAGAAACCAAAAGAACTTTCCTCTTCATCTCACGCTTGTAAGATTCCTTTCAGCCTCCTCACGGATATTCATGTAACTGTAATAAATCTTACTATGATAAGCACACAGATCTCTGCTGATTAATGGACCGTCAGAGCTGAAGTCTGAACTGCATTACGTTATAACGAAGTATACCTTAAGATGGAAGCGTTCCAGACAAGAAGTTGTATGCAAAATCTTTATTCTAATACGAATTGGAACGAACGTGGTTGTCGAGTGGGTATCGGCTTTCATTCATATGTGGTAAGTTTGCGGTTCGAATCTGGACTTGGGGATTTGACTGCAGCAATTTATTTAACGGTCATATTCGGTCTCTTCTGACAAAATAATGGTTAACTACCTCCACGGAACGAAGTACTTCCTGTGAAGTTAATATTTGCTGGGTTATTCAAGAGGTCTCCAGAAATTTATGACAACCGAATGTTCATTATAGTGCTCACAACAGTCCGCTGTTGGTTTCCATTATTAACCAAATGAGCCCAGCTCACACTATCACACTTATTTCTGTAAGACCCATTTTAATATTATCCTCCTATCTGTACATAGGTCTCCCAAGTTTTCTCGTTCATTCCCATTTTCTGGTAAAAATATTGTGTTCTTCTCTTCTCTTATCTTTCGTACGTCTATATGCACAACCAATCTCATGATGCTAGATGTTATCATCCAAAAAGTATTGAGCGAGAAATAAAATTATGAAGTTTACAGCGAAACGCATCTGTATTAACATGAAGAAGTTTGAAAAATCGTTCACACTGTTATTCAACGTGATAGGACACGGTCTCTGAAGTTGATAGAGAATCGTGAAAGAAATAACGCGAACATGTAATTTGGCACATTGATGTCTTCCTCTTATGGCAAAAATGTTTTGGAGAGTGATGAAAAGGTTAGATTTTTGTTCAGGGATTACTACAAGGTGAAGTGTGATTTCGAAATAAAGAAACAAAATGCCGGATCATATCGGTGGTTAATTCACTTATAAAAACCACAAACATCTGATCTCTCCAAGCAGATATGTGGTTCTTGTCTGGGAGAAGGTTAAACTGAATATACTTTACACATTTCATTGTAATTTTACTGTGTCATTCAACTGAATATATACATGTTTAGTACTGAATGCTCCGCTGTTTTAATATCACTTGTAGTCTCACCGTATTCCCTACAATCGTAAAATTATTGGATCCACAATAATGCAAACAAACTGCAGTGTCCTTATGAAACGACACTTCTCCATCAGCCGAGGAAGTCTTACTGGTAGACACAAAATTGCAGGCCTAATGCTACTACGTGGCCACGGAAGCAAAACTTGATTCCGAAATGTTGTGTATTTTTAGCTAGAAGCGAGGCGATGTAACATATTTATACATCAGATTCGCTCCATAGCTAAAGCGGTTAGTCGCTGGCTTCTCATCGTGGCGGAACGGGTTCGATCCCGGGTCTCGTCAAGTGGGATTTGTGGTGGACAAAATGGCGCTGGGGCAGGTATTCTCCGAGTACTTCGGTTTGCCATGCCAATCTTCATTCCACCAATTGCTCCACAATCACCCTCACCTATCATCTGGGGCTGGTACAATAGACCAGAAGTGGCCGCAGTACAAGGGACTTAGTTCTACCCCACTAGCAATAAAAAAATGCATCAGGTTAATAACACATCTTCGTCACAGACCCCTAGACTTGCTTGTACAGAGCCAAAAAATTTGTAGAAGTTTATCAAATTAAAATAACATCGAACTGCAACAGTGAGAATGAGCAGGCCAGTATAATGAAGCCCACTGCAGGATCCGTGACGTACATCGGAAACTCTGGTAGACAAAATCAAGCGTGAGTCTCATATTGTTGATATCGTAATACAGAAGACCTTAATTTGAATATTAACCTCAAAGTAAACCTAAAATATTTTACAAGTAATAGGACTTTTGAATTGGTTTAAAAAGGAAACGAGATGTGTGAATTTAAGTGTACTTTAAGGTTATAAGTATGACTATACTGAGCATAAAGCAACGTGTTTATATCAAGGCTGTATCTGTAAGCAATAAATAATGGCTGAGGAGAGTGAGAGAGGGGTTGAGCTATCGGTGTGCTTGCTACCAAGACTTGTATTGTCGTCATGGTCTGATGTTCTGTTGCTGATAATTGGCGAGAGAACTGGGCGTCCAACTTGTTGCGTTTGACCCTCAATTTGACCTATAAGCATATAGTTTTGACCAACTCCATCTTCTGTACATAATTTACTACAGTCGAGAACAACTGAAAGTAGACCTCCTGTTGGTTCAGATTAAACAGAACAACTTCATAAGTAGATATAAATAAAATAAGCTCATTTTTGGTGGGAAATATTAAGCAGGGTCAACGAGAGTGTTAGAAGACACCATGCTGGTACAAACAGATACAATTCTTATATATTGTACAAATTATATAAGTAGTTTATTTCAAAATCTAAGCGCATTTATTTAGGCGTAAATTGTTACGAGTATATAAATATATTAAATGTCGGTGTCCTGACAACAGTGGTTATAAAGAGTCCTGTCTCATGGGATACGCCTTGTAGTCAGTTGGAAAACAATCGACGTTACGGAGAAGCATTGCCTCTGTCTCCAGGGTCGAACAACAAGCCAATAAAAGCAGCTTAAAGCAGGTAACAATTTGCTATATTTTCCCCCGAAAATTCCGGTGACTTTCAACGGATTACACGACATTACGTATATCCCAGAAAAGAGAACAATATATGTATATATTATTATTGTTGTTGTTTTGACGGAACCTCCACACACTTTAAGATACACAATGTAACGCCCCAATATAACATTTTATTATCATAATAAGTTAGGACATTTTTCCCTTTATGAACATTTAGCAGTCGTAACGTTATACGTAGCCGGTCACGGTAGCCCAGCGGTCTAAGGCATGCACTGTCTTCGCTAGCTCGGAAACCGAGATCGTGGGTTCGAATCCCACTCAGGGCATGGATGTTTGTGTGCGTTTTTCTGTGTTTGTCTACAGGTAGAGGCCTTGCGACGAGCTGATCACTCGCCCAAGGAGTCCTACCGTATGTGTTAGATCTAGTAAACCGAAGTGAAACGGAGAGTTTCATGGAGGTAGGCCTAGGCCCAAATTGGGACTGTAGCGCCACAGGAAAAAATGTTATACGTACTTCACAGAAAGATTCGGACTTTAATTAAACAGATGCCGGTGCTATCTTTCCCTCATGTTATTCGACACTTAAAATCCTCTAGTATTGATACAGCGTTGCTACATAACCTGTGATTTATCCATACATCAGTGTACATACCCTTACATCCATCCTATCCACAACTTGTCCTATATGAAGGCAGAATATTGTGAGCTGCAGGCCGTTTCTAGGAAACAGCTCGGTACAAAACACGTTTCCGTATGAACGAACATTCAACAAATGTGTCCATGGATACGGAAATGGAAGTTGAAGACTCTTGGAAAACAGCTCTTTGCTGTGGAAGCAACAATCTTGTCCATGGATACGGACAAGCAACAAACATATCCATGGATCTCTCTATGATATACACGTACATATAAGTGACAGTGTAGATACGAAGTCATTCTTTATTCGTAATTCATTTATCAATCAGAAGGCAGTCGTAAAGGAACTTCGAACGAAGTCAGCAATGTTAGGAGACAGAAGTCAGGAGACGACAGTGGAAAAGAATGGTCGTTCAAGTCAGTCGTGGTTCACACCAGAATAGATTAGATCAGAACTGAACTGAAAAAGTACGTTATTGTAAATTGATCGGATTAAGAGTGATTGCAAAAGAAGGCGTTAGAAAATCCAATCGTCTAATCCAGAACCCATTATTACTAGTCACGGAACCATAAACACGTGACAATATTGAAATATACAGAACTGTAAATTGGGGTGTGTCATTCTGCTTTGTCATCCTAAAGGGACGAACTTGGACTGACATTTTAAATCTGAACAACTACGTAATATTTTAATTACTAGAAAGAAACTGATGATGATAATTGTATGTGTGAGAAATAACGAAACAAAAACACTGACGATAAATTGCATTATGGGGAGCTTCATAACATGTACCCTTCAGTAAACATTATTAGTTCAAATAAAGCTCGACATGTCACTCGCGTTAATGATGAGGAATCCATCGAAGCATATTTCAATTGAAGAATTTGTATCGGGATTTCAATTATGAGTGTATACGTGCATTGGATTGAGCTGGATGTGTTTGAGGTGCAACGGCGCACTCTTGTGAAGGCGGATCCAGGGAGCAGCTATTCGACTACTAACTACACCTGAAGGCCTCTAATACATTCTACTAGAACTGCAATAGTCTGACCATGCAATTGCCGAGGACTAAACATGTAAGGCATCAGAATTTTGATGGAAATTATATTGGAAAACTTCCACTTGGAGAACCGAAAAGTAGATGGAATTATGACAGATATTTCTAAGGGACTAGGTTCTGATGATGGGAAATTAATGGAACTGACTAAGGGAGACTTCAGTATTAACGATGATGAACCTAGGGCTTGTGAAGCCACAGTGTTAATGTATTTGTTACTTACAAGTTAACAAATTTGGAACTTTTGAACTACCGAGGTTTGTACACATTTAGCCTTACTTGTTCCATACTGGATCGAAATCTGTACGAAAGAGCTGAGACATAGATATGTCGGCTAATTGAGGCTAAAATTTTCAGGTTATTAATTATCCCTTACTAATAACAGGGGTGAAAATGGAAGTCCTGAGTGTCTGTATGTCGAGTAAATGACCTAGTCTGGAAAACACACTAGGCCTAAAATAAGAAGCATTTTTCTAGAACAATTCGATATGAGGAATGTACGAAATACAGTGTCGTTGATACTCTGAAACGTGTTTCACTTATTTATTATTAGTGTTTAAACACAACTCCCCCTCGTTGGTGTCTCCACCTTATCGTGGTGTTTGAGTATGCCAAGGACCCTGAGAGCTATACCAGCGGTAGCGTAGCTACTGGCAGGGCCTCCCTTGCTGGACAGGTCAAAGGGTAGGCATCAGACGAAGAGAGACACCAAAAACTGATGCCGGAAGCAGCGTCATCAGCAGCGACTTGAAGCACAGAGTAAATAATGCTCGAGATGGTTCAAGTTCGTATAGCAAGAGGCGTGACCAGAGTGGTTTGAACGGCTGTTGTACTGCGATGTGGAAAGCAAATGGAAAAACTACCACATTATCACTTTTCCTGGATAGTCTCTTTCCAAAAACAGAAGATCGCATTAAGTGGAGGAACTGTTTTGGAAGAGACTGTGGACCTGTCGTCTGACAGATTACTGATGAATGAAATGAAACACAACTAGCGACATTGACACGGCTTGACAGTTTTAGGTTGTGTAAGATTTGAGGCTTTCACGGCGGTGACTATGAAGAAAGCAGTCTTCTGGGATTTGGCACCGTGTATATGTGCTGTTAACCGACGTTTCGGAGGAACGTATCGCCTCCAGCTTCAGGGTAGAAGAAAAAATATATTAAAAATTTCTACACAAATTTCGTACAAATTGACGATAAATGCGAAATACACAGTCTGCTTTTACCGGTTCTCACGGTCTCTTCGCTTGCAGATTTCTTATATTCTTTCTTCTACCCTGAAGATGGAGGCGATACGTTCCTCCGAAACGTCGGTTAACACCACATATACACGGTGCCAAATCCCAGAAAACTGCTTTCTTCACAGTTTTAGGTTAGTTTCTCTATGGAACTTCATGTAGTTAAGAGGTGGATGTAAGACCTATTTCCACAATGCTAATTTTAGGCACTAATATATATTTTCCTGAAAAACTACAGATTTTACAGTCCTTAAATTGAGATATCTACGGCGTTTCTCTGTCTGCTGACTATTTTTTTCACAGTAATACATACGTATAATATGTCTTACCATTTTTAATTTCAATGAGTAATTTTAAAAATATGTTCTTCATAAAAATATATAATAAATTCATGACTTTATGTGCCAAGCATATAAAAAAATTGTGAATAGATACAGGAACCCCACAAATACATGCGTACCAAATTTCAGGACTGCTAAGTTCCTAGTTATTAAAAAAAACTCAATATGAAGAAATAATCATTGCTGAGATATGTCTTGGCACGTTTAGACCTACTGAAGGAGTGTGGATGTTTTCTTCAATTTACATAATGACGCTTTTTAATAGATTTTATTGCATTGAAAAAAGGGATTTTGTCGAATGAAGCTAATTTGCGAAATATGTGGAAGTAAGCGATTGTGAGTTATTTCAAGATAATGTGACGTATAGACATATTGTTAGGCAACGCATATACAAACGATAGACCCGTCCTGTCGTCAGAGAGGGCGCCCTATAGAAACAAGACCGTAACTGTCAAACGGTAATAATTAATATCTGGTCATGAGTCCCAGATGGGGCTCGACACCAAGGCTTACTGACTGACTGACTGACTGACTGTCAGTCGCAATGTGATTTTGGCTTTGACTTTGACATAACGTGAAGCGAAGGGTCGAGTTTCCATACTCCAGCCTTCCGAGATATGAGCTTGGGAGCAGAGGAATTGAATTGACAACCTCTTTATTACAACCGTCACAACACAATAAATAACAAGATCAGGGCCTAGTTTCGGCTTTGCTACATGTTTCGGTTATCAATAATATCCTGATGATGGCTATTGATAGCCGAAACATGTAGCACAGACGAAACTAGGCACTGATCTTGATATTTGTTGTGTTGTGACGGTTGTAATAAAGAGGTTGTATGTTGTAACACAACAGGATGCATGAAATGAAAAAAAAAAAGAAAGATTGAATTGAGTTTGCAGTTGCAGAATAATGGCAAGAAAGGAATTAGCCGGTGCAAAGAAAACTTCATGTGTGATTTGAAGTTACAGTGAGACTGTTATAAATCCGTTGCCAGGATACGACTAGTGAAGACTGAGAACCCTAGTGCGTGTGCAACCGTGAGCTGTAAAGTGTGTAGATCAGCGATAGCGCTGTAATTGCCTGTAGTCCCGAGTCGTGTGAATAAGGTGACAATAAATCCAGTCATCAAATGCAGAACCCGTCTGTCATTACCTTTACACGTGACAACACAACTCCTGGAAGAGTCTGGGAAGGCTTAAGGGAACCATGAAGCCCATAGTATATATATTGCGGGATACTATGCCAAGAAGTGAACCTGAATTTTCTTAATGTTCGTTAATACCAACTGAGGAACTGCAACAGGGTGAATCACAATGATATAAAATTTCTATTTACGCGTTATTTTCAATGATTATGAAAACTGATTCTGACATATAAGGGATAAAAATGTATAATCTTAAGAAGTTCTGGGAGGAATTATCACATCCTTTCCTTTGAGAAGTTACGGACCGTATGGAGAAGGAGAGAATTATGGGAGGACACACGGACAGCTTGTCTGACAATGAAAGGAGACATAAAGGTAGACGCAGACGGACACACAGACAGTAGAGCGATATCATAAGCTTCCTTTTATTTTTTTAAAATAATAAAAGTACGAAAGAATGGTGACGTTTTGTAATTTTACAAATTTTGTCCCTGTTTGCCACGGGAGAGACAGTGCGCTCCATACCAGCATAGCGGTAGACTCTGAACAATTCTCGTAATGATGTAGGACCCTCGGAGTTACTTGGTTCGTACGATATTCAAGAAACTAAGAGAACACAACGTTTCGGAAACTGAATGTGTTTCCGTCCTCAGGTGAGCCGGGAAACACCTACTATGTCAAAAGTAAAGTAAAGCTGTCCTAGTACCAGGCCATGAAGGCCCATAGGGTTGTGAGACGTTGAGGATCCCACATTATCTAGACAATCGGCTCAAAGCTGGCGGTAAGGTTGTCAGCCTTACGCGCCGGCCGCGCTTTACTCCCCAGGAAAGGTATTTAATTAATTTCTGGTACTCATTTCTGTTAGAGGCTGAGTCGACCCCAGGGCCTAGTGCGGCCGGAAGGATTAGGTCAACTGAAAAAATCCAATGACCTCATTGGGACTTGAACCCGCGACCTTCCGGCTTGTAGCATAGTGTCTCAACCATTAAGTTAGCTCCTTCTAACGGAACCCCCACTCCCCAAAGCAAGGAAACAAACCCAGTTCCCGAAGAGTTGTGTTCTCTAATATTTTGTTTAGAATAGCGTTCGATAGACCAAGTTCAAAACCCAGCAGTTCCATCAGTGCAACTGTATCTGTGGCAAAATATGATCCAAACCTATATTATAAGTGGGAGAGTAAATACAACGGGGTTTGGATTCGATAATCGGATTTATTGAACCGTTATACAACTTGTTACAACACTTCACAAATCACTATCTTCATCTGGACACTCTCGACTTCTCACCATCCTACACTAACCCAACTCTCTCTCTACTACTACTCAGAGTCAGAGTCACACTGCGACTGACGGTCAGTCAGTCAGCAAGTCTTGGAGTCGAGCCCCATTTGGGGCTCATGACCAGATATTAATTACACAGGCCAACAGCTGTTTTGGTGCCGGGGTATTTGGAGCTGATTTCATATGAATTTGATGCCCTGAATTCAAATATGGCATTAGTTTTTGCCTAGGAGCTCAAATTTTTAAGATATAACATTTTGGTGAAATATACGTTACACTATTTTAAGTTAAATCAGTGGATCAAATAAAAAAACTCAACATGGAATTTTTATTACTATATTATAATTATATTTTTATTTTATTATATTAAATACAAAGATAGAGGAAAAAATCATCGACTATATATAACAGTCAAACCAACTATAGTCACGGAACACTACGGAAGCTTCTTTTTCGTGACTTTCTTGAATGTATTTTAGAACAGTCCCTTTTTAAACTCCAGCAGTAATCTGCCATCATGTGTGTATCCCATCTTCCTTGGTAGC
>NW_019718273.1:591455-624037 GCF_002891405.2 Cryptotermes secundus
TAGTTAGTTAGTTATTGGAGAGGGTGGGTTTCCCCATGCACTGAGACCTGTATTGGTCCATTGTGCTTCCCTCTAGGATTTCTACCAGTCTCTATATCCTACCGTTACTGGTGCTAAGCATCAGTCCCGCCCAGCCAGCGAGACCGGCTCTACTAGCTGAGAGGTATCTATAATGCTACCACCATCTACCAGAGGTATTAGAGACTGCTGTTGGGCGGGAAACGTCCGTTAATTTGGCTCAGTGACCTCCTTTGNTACGTGCCGTAAAGCTACGATACGGGACCCACGGCTTAAAGTCCCTCCCGGAGGACTTGTTCCCTGAATTCTTCCGCCCTTAAAAATTCGACGACCTCCGCCGGGTATTTGAACCCGCGTACTACGAGTCATGAGGTGGGATCGTTACCTCTAGTCTACGGAGGCCGCTAAAATTTATATAAAAAATAAAGTAACAAAAATTATTAAATGCTGATGAAGCAACACAGGATAATTCTAAGAGACGAACAGAATGTCGAACACTGAATGATAGGATGGTGGTGGTGATGATGATGATTTTCTCCATTCTTGTGACACTGAATTGAATGTTGAATTCATATTGTGACATGTACACCAATTGCTACGGAACTATTTGATAAACACATTTCCCATGGAGTTGGACTCTTGGAAACCAGCTCGTTACGTAACACGTTTCCGTGGATAGTAGAGATCAACAAACATTTCCTTCGATACGAATACGATATAGAGAGGAGAACAGAGTTGAGTTCAGATCAGTAGAAGGCAGACTAGAAGAGAAGACAGTTGTAGTTTAGATCAGAATAGAGAGGGACCAGAACAGATCAGTATGGAGCGAGTCCTAGTCAGTCATTTGTTGTGATTTATTTGACTGATTGTGATTAAGATATTGTAAGACAGTGATGAATAAATCCAATTATCCAAACCAACATCGTTATTATTAAACCGGTCACGGTAGCCCAGCGGTCTAAGGCATGCAATGTCTTCGCTCGCTCGGAAGCCGGGATCGTGGGTTCGAATCCCACTCAGGGCATGGATGTTTGTGTGCGTTTTTCTGTGTTTGTCTACAGGTAGAGGCCTTGCGACGAGCTGACCACTCGCCCAAGGAGTCCTACCGAACGTGTAAGATCTAGTTAACCGAAGTGAAAGGGAGAGTTTCATGAAGGTAGGCCTAGGCCCAAATGAGGGCTGTAGCGCCAANCGCCAATGAACCCCCCCCCCGTTATTATTAGTCATGAACATAAATAAGTGACAATATTTTGGACAGTCAAAATTCCATAAAATTATCTGAAGACTATAAAAATTAATTTGACCGTACATTTTTCTGCATATACCGGAGTGGATTTGGATTCTTTCCGGATTTACTCACTTTTCTGTCTTAAAATCACCAATTTTTCTGCAATTAAACAAACAAACTCCGCGGTTTTAGTCCGGAAGCTAACTATACCGACCAAGCCACCGCAGCTTGTCGGGGAAGTTAGTGCCAACTTTAGCGGCTAGAGGATGTCACGTGGTCAGCGCAACGAATCCCCATGGCCGTTAATTTCGCTGTTTTAGTTCGGAGCCGCTATTTCCTTCACATAGCTCCTCAAATATCTTTTCCTGCAATTAATTAACAAAATTCCCTCCCTTAATATTCTTGTTCTTATTCCTGTGTTTTCTTCATGTGTTAGTGAAACATGAGACGCAGAACCTAAGGTGAGAGGAGATCACTCCATTCCAGTGTGTACTCACACGCACACAGGTCACACACTCATGAAGATGAGCCCGTCTTGAGAAGCCACCGATTGTGCAGCTACTCAAGAACTTTCCAGCATTTTATGAAACCCGAAGGTTCATTACCGTGTTCACAAGAAACTTTCACTGGTCTCTATCCTAAGCCAGATCAATCCAATCCATATCATCCCATCCTGTATCTCTAAGATCCATTTTAATATTGTTCACCCACATAAATATTGGTTTTCCTAGTGGTCTCCTTCCTTCTGACTTTCCCACCAGCATCCTGTATGCATTCCTCTTCTCACCCATTCGTTCTACTGCCCTGCCCATCTTATCCTCCTTGATTTGATCATAATAATTATATTTGGAGAATAGTACAAGTTATGAAGCTCGTCATTATGCAGTTTCGCCAACCTCCTGCCACTTCATCTCTCTTCGGTCCAAATATTCACCTCAACAACTTGTTCTCAAGCACCTTCAGTCTATGTTCCTCCCTTAATGTCAGAGACCAATTTTCACACCCAAGCAGGAACCACAGGCAAAATTATAGTTTTGTATATCGTAATTTGTATGCGTTTGGACAACAGACGAGAAGACTAAAGTTTCTGGATTGAATGGTAGCAAGCATTACCCTAGTTCAATCTTCTCTTAATTTCCTGCTGAATGAGGTTTTGATTTGTTGTCGTCGTTCCCAAATAACTGAACTGTGCCACATTGTCAAAACATCTGTTAGCTCTCTTCATGTCATGATTTTGCACACAGGTAGACAGATACATTGCAGACACTTTATTTTACACATGCGTACACGCTGTTTGTCACTAAACGTGATGTACTCAGCTAATAGCACAGTCCTATCACATTCAATTGTTTGCAATTTAACTTTCGTTTGTCGGATACGAAACAGATAACGTCCCTTCAGTCCACATAAAGGTGCTGCTTCAGAACATTCTAATGACACGGAGTTCCTTACGAAGAAAAAGTGTTCGTGTGTACACCCGCCCGAAGAAGCCCCGCCTCCTTTTACACACGTTTATACGCTTCGGTTTATTACAAAAAAGGAATAGCGAAGAGCTGGCCAACTACACTATCCCCCCACAATGCAAACAGCGATATTTGGAGATACTTCAACGTGATAGCCCCAGACGCCCCGCTCAGAGAGCCAGATGCGGGAACATTTGGCTGGCCGGCGGACAGCTGAGAACACGGCTCTCTCTCGGTTCCTTGTAAATACAGTCGGATACAATGGTAATGGTTCATTAGTCATCTTCATAAAAAAAGTAAAATAAATTAACATTCTTCAGTCTCTTACTAACATATCGCTTTCGAGGGCCATGCTTTACATGAACATGCCCCAATTCTGAAATTGTTTTAAAAATAAGGACATTTGGCCTCGACTCAGCCTCTAATAGAAATGAGTATCAGGAATCTTCTTGAAGGTAAAGAGCGGCTGGCGTGTAAGGATGACAAACTCACAGCCATCTGTGAGCCGATTGTCTAAAGAATATGTGGGAGCCTCGACGTCTCATAACCCTATGGTCCTCCACCTCCTGTTACAGGGATAGCTTTACCCTTACCTATGAAAACACACAGGATAGCTCAGTCGGTACAGATATGGACTGCGAGCTGGATGGCCGGGGCTTGAATCCAGACAGAGCAATTTTCCTCTACTCCATAGTCTTCAGAGCGGCTCTGGTTCCACACAACCTCCTATTCAACGTGTACTGGAAGCTCTTTCCCCGGGGTAAAAGGGCCAAATGCGAGGTTAGGCGCGTAAATCTGAAAACTTGACCGCAATATGTGAGCCGATTGTCTAGAAACTGTGGGAGCCTCGGCGTCTCACAACTTTATGGGCCTCCAATACTTGTTACAGAGATAGCTTTACCCTATTTGTGCCTTGATTTCTCACCTGGTCTCTTGCATTAAGGTCTCGTGATTACGAGATTGTATGCTCTTGTTCTCGTACGTGCTCTGTGCCCCGCTCAGCTCAAACTAATTTGATAATATTAGGTGTAGGTTACGAAGTTTGCTATTTTCCTAATTTTCCTCTTACTTCTTCCAGATATTTTCCGAAGCATGCTTGCTATGTCGTTGCAAACTCTGTTTACAATGTCGCGTACAGCTGCACCGAACATATTGCTACCCGATAACGTTAGGTAACTTAGTTTAACGAAGTATCACAAGCGCTCGCGTCGCTTCCACGAAATTTCTGCAGGATTCTGGATCATCGAGAAGAGCCCAGAGCGAATTTGCATAGCATCTGAAGGCATTCATTGATTAGTGGGGGAAATTATAGTTCTGTATCTATCTATCTATCTATCTATCTATCTATCTATCTATCTATCTATCTATCTGTCTGTCTGTCTGTCTATCTATCTAGCTATATCTGTCTCTCTGTCTATCTACTTATCTATCTATCTATCTATCTATCTATCTGTCTGTCTATCTATCTGTCTATCTATGGCTCTACAGCCCTTGTGGATCTTGGCAGATTTTTCAGTTTCTTAATTAATACACAGCCGGTAGGACTCCTTCGAAGGGGGATCAGCTAGTCACAAGGCCGCTACCTACAAACAGAACAAGACAAACACAGAATAAAAGTACACAGACATCCATACCTCGAGTGGGATTCGATCCCAGTGTTCGAGCTGGAGATGACGGTTCATGCCTTGGATCGCGCGGCCACTGTACGGTTAGTTCTGTAATAGCACTGCAAATTCCGCCAAAGCATATGTTGAGGAGTTTAAATATTATGCCCATCCCCAAACGGCTTGCAGTAGACGTACAATATTCGAACCCACGGTAAGAAAGTTATGGATCTTTCAAACGGCCCTGTTTTGACATTTGAAACCAATGAACGAGATCGAGAGAAACGGTGAATTCTGAAGAGGCGTTTATGAGAAGTTCTGAGTAACAAAATGGATAGGAGTTACAGAGTGTATCCTATATTCTGGGTTATAACGCTGTGATCCCTACCTGCTTCTGTTGGCTTCTTGCTTGGCTTGTTTTCCAATTCTGTACGTAGAGGCGAAATATTCCTCCAAAATGTCGGTTGGCTTTCGACTACACGGCGTTATATCCTACGTGTATATATATTCTTCATTTGAAGGAAAGCACGAATATATATTATTTCCGAAACGTCATGTTTATTTGTGTTAGAATTCTTGTACAAGGAATTAGGACAAGACTCAATAAACTAGAGAATTAAGCGAATACTTTTTGCTTGAATTACTTTCTTCGTCTGAGCGAGAGAATTTTCAACGAAAAATAACAAGAGTAATATAATTACGTATTTGTTGCTTGCAAGTGTAATGTCTTGCCCACGTAGACGTCCGGTCACATTCTCCGAAAATGAACATTTCTGATTACAGGATCAAACTGATATCAGCTTAAGTCTTGTAGATGTTATGGGGTTTAGGAGACACAAGTAGCAATCTATTGTTACTCTCGGATTACTGGGTTTTTGGACATTGTCGATCATCCGGTAGTCCAAAGCTCAGTAATACAGGGTGTTACACACCATCGTCACAATCTTGTAGAATCTTCTATTGTTGCTATCTCGTGAAATATTTTTCTGATTTCTTTTCTGCTGTTTTCTTTTCAAATGTCTGCGGTGGGGGGGGGGGTCCTTTTTTGTGTGTGCTCTTGACGATCTGTGTTTTCCAAAATATCCACCCGAATCTCTCTTTTAACAAAAATAAACTCTAATTAAAAATAAACCAAAAAATATGACAAAACTGATAATCACATCTCGGTCTTCCTTGCTCACTAAATTACCCACTCAGTTGAGAAAACTCCGACACGTTACCGAAACAACAAATGTTGATCACGTGATTGGCTTAAGCCAGCTGAACTCAGCATAGGTCGCTAAAATATATTTACTTCTTTTCCCAACACAGTGGTCGCGCATTCTAAAGCCCGAAATGACTTCGCTTGCTCTAACACTGGAATCATGGGTTCGAATCCCACTTGAGGCATGGATATATATGCGCGCTTATTCTATGTTTGTGTTGTGTTGAATAGATAAAGGCTTTGCGACGGGCCGATCAACCGTCCGAGGAGTCCTACTGATTCTATAAGATTTATAGTTTTAGAATTATGAATGGGAACACGCCATGAAGATTAATTCACCAAAGTAGAAGAAGAAAAAGAATATATTTACTTTTCTTTCAAGGCTACCCACAAAAATCGCTGTTTGATTCTTTCACTCACACGCCCTTTTGGCTCCATTTAATTATCCAACGACGGCGAGAAAATGGATACATATTTAAAAGTTCTTTGCTGAGAAATTTTTGCAACAGTTTCATTTTCGCCTCATTCAGTTATTCAGTATAGAGAGGGTGGGTTTCCCCATGCACCGCGACTAATAGTCTATTGTACGTCCCCATTTAATTCCTACTGTCGCCATACCCTACCGATACTGGTGCCCGCTATCTCCCTTTTCTGCCAGCGTGGTCGGCCCTCTACTGGCAGTGGTACTCGATAACTCTCCCATTTCTGCAAGCGAGGTCGGCCCTCTGCTGGCATTGGTACCCGATAACTTCCCCATCTACCTGAGCGATTGGCAACTACTTGGGCGGGAAACTTTTTGCCTAATTTTGCTCAGAGGTCTCCTAGAGGCATGAGGATCTTTTACATGCCGTAAATCTACGACACGGGACCCATAGCTTAAAGTCCCCGGAGGACTTGTTCCCTGAATTTTTCCGCCCTTAAAAATTCCACGACCTCCGCCGGGTTTGAACCCGCGTAACTTGAGTCATGAGGTGGGAACGTTACCCCTAGACTACGGAGGCCGCTTTTTCATCCCGTTATAAACATTAATTGTTCTCTTGCCTTGGAATCCCTTTATTTAATGTATGACTTGGTGGCCGCGCCATAGTTCAAGCGGTTATTGGCTGGCTTCCCACCGCGGCGGTCCGGGTTCGATCCCGGGTCTGGACAAGTGGGATTTGTGGTGGACAAAGAGGCGCTGGGGCAGGCTTTCTACGAGTATTTTGGTTTCCCCTGCCAATCTTCATTCCACCAATTGCTCCACAATCACCCTCACCTATCATCTGGGGCTGGTACAATAGGCCAGAAGTGGCCGCAGTACAGGGGACTTAGTCCCACCCAAATAGCAATAAAACAAATGTCTGATCTGGGAATTGAACGTAAAATTGCATCATTGTCGTCATCGTCACTTTCATCTTGACACTTATCATACAGCACTCAGTGATTTGGGTCATTTGTTGACACGTTCCGGCCTCATTTGTGCTGAAGTGCCTTTAAAAGTCTTCCCCGGTTACTTCATTCTTGCAGATTCTAATATTTTGACAGTTTCGGAAATCTCCCATTGCCCTGTCGACATGTTGATTCATA
Organism: Cryptotermes secundus; assembly: GCF_002891405.2. NCBI lineage: Eukaryota > Metazoa > Arthropoda > Insecta > Blattodea > Kalotermitidae > Cryptotermes > Cryptotermes secundus. The sequence goes on from NW_019718273.1 coordinate 598,539, forward strand.
TTTGCTTGAAGCGTCTAATTTTTGTCAAGTACGAAATTTGATTTTAATATATTAATGTACTTAGGGCAGTAGATCAGAAACATCTGGAAACTTCTAAATGTGGTGTTGGAGAAGGATGGAGCAGATCAGTTGGACCGATTATGTGAGATATGAAGAAGTGTTATTTAGAGTCAGTGAGTAGAGGAATATCCTAGACGAAATAAGGAAACGGAAGGCTAATTGGATTGGTCATATATTACGCGGTAACTGTCTTCTAAAAGAAGTTATTGAAGGAAAGATAGAGGGGCGGATAGAAGTGGGAAGAAGACGTAAGAAGATGCTGGATGACCTTGGGGACAGAAGAGGATATTTTCAATTGAAGAAGAAAGCTCTAGATCGCATTAAGTGGAGGAACTATTTTGGAAGAGACTGTGGACCTGGCGTCTTGACAGATTACAGACGAATGAATGAATTAATGAATTTTAATGTATTTGCTGTGTACACATATAAGTTTACGAAACAAATGTAACAAAAGTTTACGAATCTTTACGCTTAAACTTTTCGCGAATCTCATTTTGATTTGTCAATAATATTTCCCATAAATATTTTTGTCATTATTAAATATTATTTTACAATCGATCTTTCAACCCATTCAGAGGCCAGGTCTATATTCACTTCCGTAATAATTTTTCACAGTGGTATGACTCCTTGGACGGGGGATCAGCCAGTCGCAAAGCTGCTACCTAAACAGAGGACAATACAAACACATAATAAACGCATACACACACCTAATATTCATGACCTGAATGGGATTCGAACACACAATTCCAGCGTCCGAGCGAGCGAGAGAGGACAGTTCATGCCTCAGACAGCACGGTTACTGTGGCCGGCTATTATTTAAGATTGCATAATTATAATTAAGAGGGGTACCAGCCGCACTAGGCCCTGGGGTTTACTCAGACTCTAACAGAAATGAGTACCAGGAATTAATTAAATAATTTTCCTGGGGAGTAAAGCGCGGCTGACAACCTTAACGCAATCCATGAGCCGATTGTCTAGATAATGTGAGACCCTCAACGTCTCACAACCCTGTGGGCCTTCACGGCCTGGTACAGGGATAGCTTTACTTACTTTTACCTCAGTTTATAAAACAAGGGACTACAGGCTGGATTTACAGGGTTCGGTTACCGGCAGGGGCTAGAAATTTTCTATATTCCACATCATCCAGGCCAGCTCTGGGGTCCACCCAGCTGCCTAACTGGTGGGTACCGGGGAGTAAAGCTGACCTCTGTCCTCCATTTAATGCAGAGGTCAAGAATAGTGTAGCTCCACTCTCCCATACATTTTCATGGGACAGTGCTTAATTAATTACGCAGAGACTTGCCTCTGCAGTTTTTTTGTAATTAATGTAAGCGACGTGAAGTGACAGCTACAAACATTCTAAAGTTTAAACCTATAGGCTAAAAAGTTCATCGGCGTTTTCCTAAAAATGCGTATTGCCAAGTTTCCTGAATATCGGCTGCTAAATTCTTTGTCTTTAGCGCTGGTTCAGGCTTCGTAACGTCTGAGTATAGGATTACTTTTACAGAAAAAATTTTTAAGTCTCAAATTCCGTAACTCAGAGACTGTACCTTGCTCTGCGGCTGCAAAGCTTATGGCTGATTGTGTGTGTTAGATTGCCATGAGGGAGTCGGACAATAAAAAGCCAAAAACTCGGAACCGCACAGCACTTGTAAAAAAAACAGGATCCGTTGTACGTAATAGTGTTCAGGTATGGGCTGAGATAAATTCCGGGGTGAACTGGACAGAACTTATCATCTCGTTGCGGAGAAGTGGGGCGTGGCGGTGTGACATGCCGAAATCCGCCGAGAAATTACAAAAAGGGGCGGGAGGGAGAAGTGAAGGCTACAGAAAGTGACATGGGTGGGTTTCTTTAACTTTTCGACTCTTAAATTGCAGGTGTGTCGGTATACCTGGAACTCGCTCCGAATGACGTTTTATTAACTGTTGATATTTATAAAACAGGGATGTGCAAATATTTAAAAAAATAAGTCCTGAGAAGAATTAATCGCCTACTTTCCTTGATACGACAAGGAGAACATAGAAAACTACGTTTTTTAACAGTTCTTCTGTTGTTGCGTGTGTATTATTTGCAGCGGTGTAGTTTCTAACGAGCCGTTGTCTAGCAACGATACGTGGATACACACACACAGACTGATGGGAGGGATTTATGAAAATGAACAAGCACCAAACTGCAGGTTCTACGTATGGAATGCGTAGGATGAGCACATAAAGAGAGAGTGAAAGTGAGAGTGAGAGTGTGAGTGAGAGAGAGAGTGAATGAATGAGTGATTGAGTGAGTGTCAGCTTGAGGGTGAGTGAGTGTGAGTGAGTGAGTGTGTGTGCGTGCGTGTATACGTTTCGTTTAACAGCTGTTATTATTAAATATTAGGAGCATGAAACACAATTTGAGAATCTAATTCCGTTTTGATTTAAGAATATTCTGTTCGGGAAAGTGACGCCTTCTAGTTTAGTAGAAGCTTACGGACGTTTCGAACGGACGTTATTCCGTTACCTTCAAGGCTAAAGAGCAGGTATTTGCAACAAATTGCGTCTTGCTTCTGCCAGACTAGACAGCGTCATATTCATGATGGTACATAATTTGCAAATTTGAGAACCTCAAAAGTCGAATTTGTTTTGGTTGCTACCTATGCCCAACATCAGCTTTCCACCAAGTTCACATTAAACTTCACGGTGTTTGTAATATAAAATTTAGAAGGGACAACGTACGACTTACTGAGACTCGGTTGAAACACTTATCGATAAGCATCGAAACTGATCCATGTAATAATTTAATTGATCGGAGCCTTACATGGAAAACTAATAATCATTTTGTGGAGAATTTTACTCCGTTTTGAACTATTTTCACGAAAGATCGCCATTAGACACTGTCCTGAGCTAGGTGAATGCAGAAATTTATTTACGTAAGTTAAATCTTAATAATCGGACTACATCATTAGGTACTCCGAGAATTCCGTTAAAGTTTTCTGATCATAATTTGTACTGATATCTTCCTCTGCAACACCTCTGCTTTATAGTTTGTTACTGTGAATAAATTCTCCAATTTAGTCACCTTAAGAGACCACAAGCAAGGATGCGGCACATTGCGCCATAGGCTCTAGCTTTCCTCTTCGTCTCCCCCTCTTAAGCACAGGTACTCTCCTCAGAATTCGTACTCAGCCCTTTTCCTTCCTTTGAAGTAGAAGACAAAGTTTCCTGCATATGAAAACGACAGTTGAAGTTATAGCTATTATGTTCTAAGATTTACAAGTGGTAAGATATTTGGGGAGGGGGGGATTATTCTGAAATGAACAGAGCCTCATATTTTCTGAATCTATATCACTCTTAAGTTAATTAGAATATCATTGTTTGATATTTTCTTTCAGAGGGGTACGCGGTAGCGTAGTTGGTTGAGGCAATATAAGAGAAGTCAGAAGGTCGCGGGGTCGAGTCCCAAAGAGGTGGATTATTTTAATTGGCCTAATCTTTCCAGCCGCAATATGGCCTCTGACAGAAACGAGTACCAGGAATCTTTCTGGGGAGTAAAGGAGGCCGGAGCGTAAGACTGACAACCTTACCGCCATCTGTGAGCCGATTGTCTAGAAAATATTGGATCTTCAACGTCTCTCAACCCTATGGGCCTCCACGGCCTGCTACAGGGATAGCTTTACTATATAATCATAGGCTCAGTGATCAGATGATCAGCGTGTTACGTCTAGGAATTGTAGATGTTCTTTAAAACTACAAATGGAATTATTCAATTTACAGAAGAACGGAAACTAAATGTATTGTAACGGATTTGATCAGAGCAGTGCCAGGCAAATACGGTCCACCACGCAATAATTTAGGAAGCTGTGTTTTCTATAGGTCCAACCGACGCGCCAATAGACTGGCTGGATAGCAATCAAGTGATATGTGTTTACTGAAGGTCCATGTCCGTTTCTTGGCTATGTAAGTAAGTGATAGAATTCGTTCAAGGAGATGTTACGAGTTACGAAACAGCCTTAAGCTTGAGAAGTTCAGGAGGGTTTTTAGTTGAGTTCCGAGTTACCATGGTGATTAAACAAGAAATGGCAAGTGCACTTTGTAGTGATTTTAATTGCTAGTTTCTTTGTTGAGATCCGTTACCAGAATACGACTAGTGAAGACGGAGAATCCTAGTGCGTGTGCATCGGTGGACTAGAAATTGTGTAAATCTGCGAGAACGCTGTATTAATGGTAATTAACAGAATTTATAACTGAAATGCCAATAAATCCAATCATCCGGTCTAGAACCCGTTACTTTCGTCACGCTTACCACCGTACACATGGGCAATGTTGACAGCTCTTTGAAGATATATCCGAAATATGTAGTCGGCACAGTTGGTCCACATAACTGCCCTTATTTTCTCTGATACCGTTTGGTTTTAGTCCGCAATCGAAGTATACCGACCGAGCTACCGCCGCTTGTCGGCGAAGTTAGTGCCAACTTTAGCGGATAGAGGGTGTCACGTCGTCAGCGCAACGAATCCCCACGACCGTTAATTTCAGTTTTCTAGACCGGAGCTTCTATTTCCTTCAAATAACTCCTGAATTATCCTCACGAGGTTGAGTGGACCCCGTTCCAGACCCACTATTTCTCAGAAAATCTGGTAGCGCCGGGAATCGAACCCGGAACTCTGAATCTGTAGCCAGAAACTTTGATCACTAGATCACAGAGGCGGTCCAAACAAAATTACTTGACTATAGTAATTCGCCCACTCTTGCTCAGACCGGTAATATCTTACCTATTATGTAAGTAAGACCAACAAATTTTGCAAAAATCCGAAAGCCCAAAACATCGAACTTTTGTGATACGTACGTGTATGTATTTGAGGTATTGTGTTACTTAAGATAAAAGTTTCTCTGCTCTCTATTATGTATAGCCGGAATTATAATTGATAAAATAGGCTGTTTTTACCTGCAACGCGTCCTCTGCTGTCCACTTATCTATTGAATCCTCTGTTTCGTAGACGGCACGAAACAGAATATGAAAAATATTGTCGGTAGGCTTCCTCCTGTGTCTCTGAATAAGTGTAATGTCCCGTGAAGAATGGCTAAAGTCTTTCGGCCGCTCCAGATATACCAGTGCGTATATTGAATCTTGAGAAGGACCACCGCTGCAGCCTCCTCTGTTGAGTTATGCCGTAGTAGGCAGAAAACATGCAACACATTGTACCGCAAAGGGAAGAGATGGGGGGAGGGGGGGTCAAACGTTGTCCTTCCAGACATCCTTTAGAATTGTAAGCTCCCAATCTCGATGTGTCCTTTTCTTTTACAAAATATAAAAAAAATCATCCCCTTGTGTATAGATCAATGGGCTCAAGTAGGATCTCATTCCTTTTGTCTCTTGGCTACAAAAGCCAGAACTGCATCGAATTTGACAGGCTACAGAAAGGAAAATATGACAAAATAAAGGCCAGAAATATGCGACAAAGGAGTTCTTACAGCGAATTTAAGTTTTCTTTTGAGATATATAATATTTTGTATTTTTACGCAATTTAGTAAACAGTATGAAAAATGGGAAACAGATTGAATTGTATGGAGCCTTTCACGGAGGTTTCCCTTCAATTGTCTCTGTTCCGCATAGCGCAGTCCGTACAACATAAACAATCTTCGCCCGCTCAAACGCTGGGATCGTGGGTTCGAATCCCACTTGAGGCATGAATGTATGGGCGTTTTCTCTGTGTGTTTTCCTGTGTGTAGGTAGCGGCCTTGCGACAGGCTTTTTTTCCGTTCAAGGAGTCCTACCGACTGTGTAAAAAAACAAAGAAACAAAAAGCGAATAAGATCCAACAAAGGACAGTAGAGCCATAGATAAATAGATATTTGACAAAATTTCTTTGTAATGCTATTATTCTCTCACAATTTTATCTTACTTTCTTTATTTTTGAAATATAAACATATCAAATTCAAAAAATTATGAAATTACCATGTTATGTGTCTGTGTATCCCCCCCCCCCACACACCAAATCTTGAATGTGGAACCAGCCTTTACGAATCTTGATATTTTTGTGACTGTATGTGCATCCCTTATATTTTCTAGGTAACGGTTCGGTAAAAATATTACCGTTGCAACGAATACACAGCAACAACAGAATAATAGTTGGAATAGTCGTTCTCTACGCGGTCCGTATCATATCAAAGAAAATTAGGCGATTATTTCTTCCCAGAACTTCTTGTTTCTAATCTCTGGTTAATTTAAGGACATCACTGTAATACTGAAAACTGTCTATCACAGTGACCGCGCTGTTTAAGGCACCAAATGCCTTCACTGGCTCAGACCCTATGATTTCTGTTTTGAATCCCATTGAACGCATGAATATCTCTCTGCTGTGTTCTGCCCATGTGTTGTCCTCTGTAGATAATGGCCCCGCGAAGGGCTGTTCCCCCGCCCAAGGAGTCCTACCAACTGCCTATAAGATACATAATTTGAGAATTAATTCCGAATGGGAACAGGCCAGTAAGACTAATCCAACGAGGAAGGAAAAAAGGAACTGCAAAACGAGGAAATTTAAAAGGAGAAAGAAGCAGCAATTAAGATGCTGTCTTCTCGGATGTGGCGCCGTGTAGATCTGGTGTAAACCGACATTTCGGAGGAAAGTATAGCCTGCATCTCAGGGTAGAAATATCTGCGAGCGAGGAACGAACGTGAGCAGGTGGTAACCTGCATTCTTCATAGTCACCGCCGCGAAAACCTCAAATCTTGCAAATATCAATTAAATCGGAAACTGCTTGTAAATTGGGTGCAGAATAGTAGACTGCTAAACTTGTCATGTACCCCCACTTACATAACCCTAAAGGAAAAAGAGAGGCGGGAAGCCACAGAAGTAGATGGAAAAATCGACTTTGAAACTTCCGGACATCTAAACATGCTTGAAGCCTAGTGAACACACTTTGACTTAGGAGAAGAAAAAGAAGAAGAGCTCAATTTTCGCTTTCGAGCAAGAAGGAAGGAACTCCTTGGCCGCGCCATAGCTCAAGCGGTTAGTCGTTGGATTCCCACCACGGCGGCCCGGGTTCGCTCCCGGGTCTGGTCAACTGGGATTTGTGGTGGACAAAGTGGCTCTGAGGCGGGTTTTCTCCAAGTACTTCGATTTCTCCTGCCAATCTTCATTCCACCAAATTCTCAATCATCATAATCATCAGGGGAAAGTACAATAGGCCAATCAGTGGCCGCCGTGCCGAGTGGACCCAGTTGGACTCCACCCCCCACTATGCCAATTTTAAAAAGAAAAGGAACTCCTTATTTGGAGTGACGAAGTTCTTTATTTTATTTTGAATGCAGTAAATCCGTTTAATTCTATAAAGTGTAATGACAGATTCAACTTTCTGAAGACTCTGATCTGAGAAGCGAAGTTCAGGCTATGAAGAATTGCGCTTTGCATTACTGTTTCAATTAACGATGCGTCTGGGTTCAGTTCTATAACTGCCACCGTCCTGAAAACACTGAAAATCGAAGCTTAGTAAAATTGGTGTTTGCGTGTGCCACTGTTCGCGAAATTGGGCCAAAAGAAATGAGGGTCTTGTGTTTGATAATATTTCCTTCCGTATTATATTATTACCAATAAGAAAATATTAAGAGTACGAAACCAGTGAACAAACTTGTCTTTCATTGTCCGCGCTACCTTAATTAACGTGTGTTTTTGTGTGGTCTCCACATCACAATGTCAATTTGTACAGGTAAATATATTCCCGGGGGTCTTCGCCCTTTTCTGCTATTCCATATCCGTATAACTTTCCACGTGCTTGCTCAGTGTAGCGTGTGCTTTTGATAGCAACTAGCGTTGTTGTACCATTGTGTTCATGCGATGTGTTTGTCTTTTATACAGCATTATTTAGGTGGTCTATTTGATTACTGTACCGAGAATGTCTGCAGCTTGGAAGTGGGTTTAGGTGGAACAGTAGAGAGTATAAAAAATCATGTTTAATGTATATTTTATACGGTAAACCAACTGTGCTTGACCTCTGGTGATTGTACTTGAAGTCCAGTGCGTGGGGTTGGCAGCAGAAGAGGACTGCGGTGGGGCGGGAAAGGTATTGTTAACAGAATGTAAAGTATTAACTTGTTCTTGTTTTTCTTGTAGATCTATTGTACTCTTCTCTCAACGCAGCTGATGTATGCGGTAGATAATGTACAGTATATATATGTATCCTTTTCGTCATTTCCAATATCTGTCTCTGTATTATTTCGTTGTTTGATGAAACAGAAACCTCGTGCTTTGGTAGCAAGCAACGAAAAGTCTTCCTCTTGTTGCAACAACCGCCGCTACGTTCCGATACAAGCGCTGGAGTCGCCCGAAGGCTCTTTATGAACAACAATACGAGTAGGAAACAAAACACTGTTCTATCTGCGTNAGAGAATAATTTAATAAGGAGCTGCCCTTTGGGGAATTCTCTTCTGCTACATTTACTCGCTGTATTTCTCTACGGTTTGCTTTGCTCGTCCCTGCTCTCCATACGAAGTGTACTCATAAAGATTCTGCAAATTGGTCCCAACGGGTAAACTGTAATTCTATAAGACATAGCGCACATGAGGGTGAAATTTGGGCAGAAGAAGCATGACCTGTCGCAGGTAGAAATAATAATGTTTCCAAGTCTCATTCTTAACCGTGTCAAGTAGGTCCTTTGTCACCAAGGCATGGAACTTCCTCCAGTTTTTGAGGGAAGCTGTGAATATATTGAATAAGCAGCCGCAGGCAGCCGACAAGGGGTGATCCTCCAGCTTGGGGGTTGGGCGTGGGGCTAACAACTCCTCACCGTAAAAAATAATCATGTTACGAAAATGAACACAAAACCTCGGACCTGGACGGATCCTGTGGATAAACGACCTAAGCTAATGAAAATGGATATGAGATTTGGCACTTTGAATGTACGAAGTTTGTATAGGGCAGGTTCGCTCAGGGCAGGGACAGAAGAAATCTTAAAATATAAGTTAGACTTAGCGGGACTACAGGAAGTCAGATGGGATGGAGGTGGCATCGGGCCTGCAGGAGACTATACATTTTCCTATGGAAAGGGGAATGAAAATCATGAATTAGGTACAGGCTTTTTCGTACATAATAGAATCGTATTAGCAGTTAAGAGGGTAGAGTTCGTTAGAGATGGGATATCATATATAATACTAAAAGGTAGCTGGTGTATCATTGTTATAAATGTTCACGCCCCAACAGAAGATAAAAGTGATGACATAAAGGAGAGATTCTATTAAGAACTAGAACATGTATTTTGATAAATTCCCGAAGTACCCTATGAAAATCTTGTTAGGAGATTTCAATGCCAACGTAGGGACGGAAGACATTTTCAAACCAATAATTTGGAATGAGAGTTTGCAGGAAATTAGTAATGATAATGGAGTTAGAGTAGTAAACTTTGTCACATCAAAAAATCTTACTGTCAAAAGTACAATGTTCCCACATCGTAACATCCATAAATTTACTTGGACATCTCCTGATGGGAAGATACACAATCAAATAGAGCATATTTTGATAGATATGAGACGGCATTCAAGTATACTTTATGCCCGATCATTCAGGTCAACAAATTGTGATACTGACCACTACCTGGTGGTGGCAAAGCTTAAGGAAAGACTGGCAGTGAGCAAAGAAACAATACACAGGTTTCATATGGAGAGGTTCAAGCTCAAGAAATTAAATGATGTAGAAGGTAAAGAGCAGTATCGTGTTGATATCTCAAATAGTAGGTTCACGGCTTTGGAAAACTTGGACACTGAAGTGGATGTTAATGAAGCTTGGTAAACTATTAGAGAGAATATCAAAATTTCTGCCAAGGAGAGTCTAGGCTATTATGAACTGAAGAAGCCATGATTCGATGAAGAATGCTCAGAATTATTAGACCAAAGAAAGCAGGCCAAACTGCAATGGTTACAGGATCCAAGCGAGTTAAATGGGGATAATCTGAACAATATAAGATGTGAAACCAGCAGGCATTTCAGGAATAAAAAGAGGGACTATCTGAAAGACAAAATTGACGAGCTTACAATGAACAGTAAGAAGAAGAACATTAGAGACCTGTATAGAGGGATAAATGACTTTAAGACGGATTACCAGCCTAGCAGTAACTTAATGAAGGATGAGAATGGTGATCTGCTTACAGATTCCTGTGATATTAAATTCGCTCCTTGCAAGGTTTCGTTCCACACAGGAAAACACAAAACCCTAAAACAGCAGATATATATCAATGCCCCCAGTGGGATTCGAACTTAGACTCTAATGTTGAAGCGGTAGAAGACAATACTCGCCTTAGACGGCGCTGCAACTGTATGAAGTCTGATAAGCTAAATGATTATCCGCGGTCTCCTATTTGCACAACAATTAAACTGATTAGCTTTTTCGTAAGCTAACTATATAGCATTTCGTTTAAACGCATAACTACATTTCAACTATTTTATTGCTTACATGCATACGAAACTATTGTAAAATAGCCTCGGGGGCGTGACGCAATCAGTGACGTATGTTGTTACATCGAAATTGGAAAGTCACTAGATTCTATTTTCACCACACCGTCATATCCAAATCGTAATAGTAGTTTTCTCCCTGAAGAAGCCGTACTGAAGCATGACGTACTATCAGAGATGATGTTGACGGAGAATAGTAGGCACTCATATGAGTACGTTGTTGTGAGAAGCGGAAAACGAGTAGCAGTTAAACTTACGGAACTTTCACAGCTGTATAGCCAACATGGGACACGCGGTAGTGTAGTTGGTTGAGGTAGTACGCTACAAACCAGAATGTCGCGGGTTCTATTCACGACGAGGTCACTGGATTCTTCAGTTGACCTAATCCTTCCAGTTGCACTATGTTCCTTGGGTAGACTCAGGTTTTCACAGAAAAGAGTACCAGGAATCTTCCTGTGGGTAAAGGGCGGACGGTGCGTAAGGCTGACAATTTCAACATCATCTGTGAGTCGATTGTCTAAAAAATGTGGGAGCCTCAACATCTCACAAATCTATGGTCCTCCATGGCCTGTTACATGAATAGATTTATCTTACTTTTACCTTTACGTCAAACCCTTGGAGATATATTAAATATTTGCAAACACATATTCAAAAAAAAAAAATCTTATAGAAATGGGTATAAATATAACCCCAGAAACTGGCACTGTGCTGAATGTAGAGACCCCTACTCAATTGGACCTGAGTTCAACATTTGGACAGCCCCATATCTGACGTGTTTCATAGTTTTCCTTTGCAGTCCAGCATTACTGTTTTTACTGTTGAGTATACAGAAAACTTTCCTGTCAATATAACGTAAAAGAGTAAGGTACCTAAGGCCGCGCCATAGCTCAAGCGGTTGAATGAATGAATGTATGAGGGGTAGGCCTTTTGGCCCTTGCACCGCGACCTACAGTGGTCTATTGTGCTTCCCTTTTTTTAATTATTACTTCAGCAACCCCGCGCTTCGGATGAAGCGTAGGATTTTGAGCGTGGAGACGTCAAAATAGTCACTTGGTTCTATAAAGTATTGACCCAAGTGACGTAGTCTTAAATAAGCTAATGACTCACATTCACACAGGATATGTGTGGCTGTTTCATTTGCTTCCTGACACCTTTCACAAGTTGAACTATCACTTAGTCCCAGTTTGAATAGGTGTCCTTTGAGGTGGCAGTGTCCTGTAAGTAGTCCTACCAACCATCGTAACTTGTTCCTGTTTAATTTCAAGCGGTTAGTCTCTGGCTTCCCATCGCGATGGCCCGTGTTCGATCCCGGGTCTGGTCAAGTGGGATTATTGGTGAACAAAGTGGCGCTGGGGTATTTTTTGTCCAAGTACTTGGTTTCCCCTGCCAATCTTCATTCCACCAATTGCTCCACAGTCACCCTCACCGATCATCTGGGGCTGGTACAAATAGGCCAGAAGTGGCTGCAGTACAAGGGACTTAGTCCCTCCTCACTAGCAATAAAAAAGAAAAAGTACCTAATGTCAGTCAGTTTCAGAAAGCTTGAAGAAAGTCACCTTCGTTGGCTTAGTGAGTGCAATATACAGTAACGTTCACACAAACTTGTTTATGTTCTGCATCTCCGGAGAATAAACGAATGTGCACTTTATATACTGGCCCCTTGGCTGCACATATAGACACAAACAGAAGGCAACAACCAGAAGAATTCCCCGGGAAGGCACAGAAGTCGACCCAGTTTTAGGGTGCAGGTACTAGTGGGAAATGCACGTAATAATAATCGAACAAAAATGATCTGGTCAGAAACCAAATCAATACCAATAACGCTATTGATAAATTGATAAATTGATCGCATTAAGTGGAGGAACTGTTTTGGAAGAGACTGTGGACCTGTCGTCTGACAGATTACTTATGAATGAATGTATAGCTTTCCGTACTCCGGTATACAGCCAATGTTAGGGCACAAATTATTACTCCAAACATTGATGTCAGAAAACATAAGACCATTATTATTATTAATTATTATTTAGAGAGGGTGGGTTTCCCCATTCACCGCGACCAGTTTGATCTATTGTGCTTCCCTCTATGATATTCCACCAGTCTCTATACCCTACCGATAAATGGTGCGTACCATCAGTCCTGCCGAGCAAGCGAGTTCGGCCACTTGCTTAGCGGCGTCTATAATGCTTCCCCCATCTAACAGAGGCCTTTAGAGACTATTGTTGGGCGGGGAACGTCCTGAATTTGGCTCAGTGATCCCCTTTGGGGATATGAGGTTCTTTTACGTGCCGTAAAGTTACGACACAGGACACACAGCTTAAAGTCCCTCCCGGAGGACTTGTTCCCTGAATTTTTCAACCCTAGAAAATTCGACGACCTCCGCCGGGTATTTGAACCCGCATACTACGAGTCATGAGGTGGGAACGTTACCTCTAGACTACGGAGGCCGCTTAACAGAAGACCATTGTCGGTTTTATTTGTATTTCTGTAATATAACGCTTTAATCCTCTGCTATATGCCTAATGTACAAGTATAAGAGTGAGAGAGTGTGTTTAACGATGCTGTATAATCTACCGAAAGTACTTGTGTAACTTCCATAATTTTATACAGAGATACTTTTACCTTGACGTTGTGTGATGCGATGCTCCGTTACGCAGTCTCATGAACATATTTAAATCCATTAATCATTCTGTTATGTCGTCGATCAATTTCTAAGATATGTCAGAATAATTGACATTGCTGACGAATTAATGATGAAGGGGCTTCTTTGTTTCTTAGATCATTTAATTGTGCTGTACCAAATGCCCGTATTATAAGGGATAGACAGTAAATAGGTAACGAATGTATATAAATGTAAAACATGTGATATTCGATAAAAAAGTTCATTTCTCGACATATCCTCCAGCAACATTGATAAATTTGTCCCATTTCTTTACCAGAGCTTCGAAACCTGCATCATAGAAATCGTTTAACTGTCGTCTTAGCTACTTCCGCGACTCCGTTTCAGCTTCTTCGCCATTAGCGAAACATTTGCCACTCAGATGTGAACCTCTTTACACTTCCCAACATAAACAAAGTCGTTTCTTTATTAATATCCTTTGCACTGAGTCCTTTTGTCCACAGAACGTTGCTCTTCAGTAATATTCTCCCCAAGCACGGATGCCATTTTGACTCCTGAAACGAGCTTCTGAACTTGCGCATGCGCGCCTACTGCCGAAACTGTCTTGATGCTGGACTGTGCTGCTACCTAGTGATGCACATAGAAAACCTATTACATTCATTACAGTTGTTTTACTTCCATCTGTGTTCTATTTTCTGACTCTCCCTCGTTTTTAATGTTCAATTACAAGAAATGAGATGAACTATAAATCCCAGGTTCTACTTTTCCGGTTATTTAACCGTAACATTGTTTTGCTATATGAAGCCCAAAAGTAAATATATTGTGGCATGACAACACAGTCTGTTGCGTGGTATCGGCTGAGTAGGCACGTTTCCGCGGCAGTGGATTCATGCACAAGAGTATAGGAGATTCTTGGGTGCGATGTTTTCTATGCTGTCCTTGCGGAGGTTATGTAACGAGGCCACCAGCCGAGCCATAGTTAAGTGGCCAGTTGATTAATTGTAAGATGGTAGCCAGCCAACAACGACGTAAGCACAAGAGCAGAGGAGTCTTCATTGTTGGGAACCGTAATCGAGCAACGATGACTTCAGTTTATAACAGACTGAGAGAGTGCATGCCACTGTTATTTGTGTAAGTGTGTAGACTAAGGAGAGTGTTGTGAGCGCCTGTCGCGACTGATTATACACTGATTTAAGTAAGTATGTTCAAGAAAAAACATTGCCCAGGAGACAATAATAAGTGTTCGTGGTTGAGAAATTTGAAAGACACTGCTTGAGGACCCTTTGTCGTTATGAAGTTTTGCTGCTTTTGTATATCGGTGAGGGGAGTTTGTATGGAACGGAAGGAGAGAAATAGTAGAGAAAAACGTGTAGAAATGAATGGATGAGTGAAAGTGAGTTTACGTACAATTAAAAGGACTTTAATAATGAGTACCCTACTCCCGCAATGTGAGGACATGAAAGCTAAACCGGAGTCAATAACATAGAGGAAATGTCAAGGAACAGAAACCGCTATGCAGGCCGAGACAAGGGGATCCATTCTGCTCTCTGGTGCAGCAAAACACTTGCTGTGATGGATATCATGGAGACTGACCTCTGTGACCTATTCGTCACCGTATCGAGCAGCAAGGTCATAAGTTTGTTACTTTTATGGACTTCTCTGAAACCATTCATCTTCCGTATTCTCCCTGTGAAGGATGACAAATTGATAAAAAAAGAGAAAAAGTTCGGAACGAAATGAAATGGATAAAGAATAGGATATGTGCTGATAGGGGAACCGGAGAGAGGGTGCACAAAGAACTGATGACGTCACTTTGAGGACAAACATGCTCATAAAGTTGTTGGGAAGAGGGGGGCGAATATTAGGCTCATATTAGACAGGCCCTCAAGTTGCTGTAACCCATAGTCTGAGACTCAAATTTATATCAGGCTGGTTTCTAACAAATTTAGAATGCTGCATCAACTACAGAAGTTATCTTACGCAAAGTAATACGGTGAGATGAAGTGATAACATGATACATCGCTTAGTAGTTAGTATCCCTAAATTGTTTCCTGGAGATCATGTGTTCGAATTTCGGTTTAAAGATTGACTGCCCTAGATAAAATCCTTTTGCATTTTCCCTCAGATATTTAAACAAATACTGACACTTGACTTTATAAAAGATTATGGCCGCTTCGTTCATTGTTCAACGCAGTCATTGTACACAAATCTAAAAAAGGAAAAAAAGCAGCACGCACGCTCACACACACTCGTCTCCTCGTCAGGGGCCAGTGAGAACTAAGGCCGATGATTACGATAAAGTGACGGCATTCATTCGTTAGCTTTAAACTTCAGTCGCTTTGACTTTCCAGGGATGTTCCACAGCAAATGATATCTGCTTTATATACTGGCACATGAAGCGGCCTCCATAGTCTAGAGGTAACGTTCCCACATCATGACTCGTAGTACGCGGGTTGAAACCCGGCGGAGGTCGTGGAATTTTTAAGGGCGGAAAAATTCAGGGAACAAGTCCTCCGGGAGGGACTTTAAGCCGTGGGTCCCGTGTCGTAGCTTTACGGCACGTAAAAGAACCTCATATCTCCAAAGGAGGTCACTGAGTCAAATTCAAGGACATTTCCAGCCCAACAGTAGTCTCTAACGTCTCTAATAGATGGGGGAAGCATTATAGATACCGCTAAGCCAGTAGAGGCCGAACTCGCTGGCTTGGTCGGGACTGATGGTACGCACCAGTATCAGTAGGGTATAGAGACTGGTAGAATATCATAGAGGGAAGCACAATGGACCAATACTGGTCTAAGTGCACGGGGAAACCCACCCTCTCCAATAACTAACTAACTAACTACTGGTACATGTGCTTGGTACAGGTCACTGAGACCCTTCACAGAGGTCAGATTATGTATAATGTGTTGATGTAAAGTAAAGCTATTCCTTTAACAGGCTGTGAAGGCCCATATGGTTGTAAGATGTCAAGGTTCCCACATTATTCTAAGGAGTCCACTCACAGATGTCGGTGAGGTTGTCAACCTTAAGCGCCGGCCGCTCTTTATCCCCAAGAAGATTCCTTGTACTCTTTTCTGTTAGAGGTTACGTCGACCCCAGGATCATAGTGCGGCTGGAAGGAATAAATAATTTGAAAAATCCAAAAATCTCAAGGGGAATGAAACCCGCTACCTTTTTTTATTCGCATAGTCGGGAGTGGAGTCCAGCTGGCTCCACTCGGCACGTAGGCCACTGATTGGCCTATTGTACCTGCTCCGGGTTTTTATGATGATGGAGAATTTGGTGGAATGAAGATTGGCAGGGGAGACCGAAGCACTTGGGGAAGACCAGCCCCAGCGCCACTTTGTCCACCACAAATTCCACTTGACCAGACCCGGGCTCGAATCCGGGCCGCCGCGGTGGGAAACCAGCGACTAACCCACTTGAGCTATGGTGTGGCCAACCCGCTACCTTCCGGATTGTAGAATAGGACCTCAACCAACTACGCTACACGTATCCCCAGTGTATTTATGTAACAATATGAATATTTGTTAACTTGACACGATACTGGGAGACCTATCCTCTTGTTAGATAGGATGCCCCACAATTACAAACCCGCAGATGTCTTGACAAAATCAAAACTGGTGTCCAGCCCCAGATGGGACTCAGCAGACTAACCGCCAGTCGCAACATGACTTCAGTTCTTGGCTTGGCTCGCGAAAGGGATCACCCCGAATCACGTGTAAATGAGAAGAGAATTAGTACGGAAAGAAGAGAAAGGACAGAAAGTGGAGGAAGGCAAAAAGAAGTAGAACAATGGAGAACAAAGGAAAGATATACATGAAAAACAAATAAAAAAGAGAAGGAAATGGAGAAGAGGAAGTTGATGGGTGAAGATAAAGACAAGAGAAAGAAGAAGAGAGAAACGAAGGGAACATACAGAAGGGGAGGAGGAGAAGTGGAAGAAGATAGAGCGGAAGAGGAAAATAAGGAGCCTGAACTCCGTTCTTGTATCTTTCCTGTTCATCTGAATATTTGAGTTTGAAGCAGCTAATAAATTTGATATATTTTATAAAATGATTAGACACTTAAGGCGTTGAGTGAATTTTTCTTTTATCATATCAATCAAATCTGTTGAAGTTACTAATTCCACGAAAGCATCCTAATGAAGAATAACAAAGCTTAAACATAAACATAAGTCGCCCACAATGGTCGAGCACGTTCTTTTCCCGAGCGCTCGAACAGTGAGGTTCTGCTTTCGAATCCAATTCAGAGCATTGATATATGTCCGCCTCTATTCGGTTTTTGTGTTGTGTGTTGGTAGAGATCTTGCGATGGACGAAGCCTCATCCAAGAGATCACAGAAAATACACAGATGCTTAAAACGCTTAAAATTTTTATCGGTCATATTTGCGGTCATTCATTTGACTGAGGTACCGTTGTATTGTAGCACGAGCTACGTAAGATGAGGTATAGTTTGATGTACGGAGCCTAGACTGACAGATGCATGTTCTGGAAATCAGATTTTCGAGAGCATTCTTTTGTGTCGGTTGTCAATTCCAGAGATAAATTTGTCACCGAACTTTGTGTTGACACTTAGTGACTGACTCAGAACAAGTATAGTGCTATAATGCAGACCAAGAAAATCTAATACTTATCACATTTTTAGTCAATCTGATGCAATCTAAGCTTTGGCAAACATCTTTTTTAGTTTCTAGGAGTGGGGTGAGACTGAATTCACTTGGTTCTTCAGCCACGGTAGACAAACTAGTAAGTAGCATTCGGTGTAATGAGAATTGGAGGGGGAAACAGAAGTACTCGGAGAAACTTGCTTCAGTGTCACTTTTACCCACCATAAATGCTATATAAGCTGACCTGGGATTGAACTAGGGCCGCTGCGATAGAAGGCCTTCGACTGACCTGAGCTATGTCACGACCAAGGGAAAGCACATCCCATAATGATGCAGAATGAAAAGTATCTTTTCATTTATTCAGTTTGGCGAACATATATCGTGTGATAAGGGGAGTGCAAAGGAAATAATAAAATTTCTATTGGAAAGCACAGAGAAATATTCCATAATCAGAGAGCGCAATATCTTCGAAATTCCGCCGCCTCCGATAGGCGGAAGCATTTCACGGAGAGCTATGGGATGTTCAACGGAATCTCGGGTTATCGTAGCGAGAAATTTCAAGCGCTTTTATTTACTAAATCACGAAAATGCGAGCGGTCTTTGTTTCGGTGCATTTTATTTATTCTCTGAATATTGATAACATTTTTATTTGAATATATTAAATACAAGGTACTACATAAAACAGAGGTTATATAATTCAATATTTGTGCGTCTTATTTAATGGTGATGGCTTTAAAGTAGGCCACGACTCATCATTCATTAATATGTAGGGCTGGAAACTAACGTGGATGAAGAAAACATCAGTTAATAGTGCGAAAGCTTACATAACAAATAATAAGTGCTTTGAATTATGGTTATTAAACTCCTTTGTTTATATAATTCATATTTAGGTTGAAGAGGGAAGGAGACCTACTGACAGGACGAAAGGATGTTGACGTCGTTCTTACTGTACATTTCTTACAACTGCGACGGCTCCCAGAGAAAGCTTTGTGCATTAAAACCTTGTGAACAACTTAGCAAGTGCATTGCTTGATACACTGCAGTACAGTCACAGCTGTCAGACCGGAGACGGAGAAACGTAGGAAGCTGGAGGAACACGAAAGCCTATTACCTTAAGGCGCGTCCACATTATCTGTGCTCGTGCGTCAGAAGCTTATGCTGCCGGAAAATCAGGATCTGGAGCTGATATCTGTTGTGAAGAAATGCGAAGGCTTTGTATGCAAACCAGTTTGGGCGTCCACTTCGTCAGCTCCAGATCCTGATTTTCCGGCAGCAGTAAGCTTCTGATGCACGAGCACGAGTAATGTGGACGCGCCTTTACAAATATTACGTTTATACTTCAACTTATTTTCGTAGTCAACATATTCACCTTTATGCATTTAGTTATTAATGGAATGTCTTCTGTCGTTTTCTGTCTCCTGGATTACCCTCTCCAGTAATCTCTAGTAATCTTTCTAGTAATCCTCTTGGGGTAGCTCTTGGCGTACCGAATAGAGGACATCGAGTTGAACAGTTGGTTTCTCTGTTGTCGTGAAAACACCTTTCCGTTGATGTAAGAACAATGTTTACCTAGCCGTTGTAACGGAAACCTGTTTCTGTATGCGTTGCCTAAGAATCGATGCATTCAATAGTTCCTCTGTTGTGCTTACTGAGACCTTCGTTACTAAGTAACCGAAGTTCTATTGTTGACCGCGTTACGCTGGCTTTTCTGGTTTCATATCTTAATGGTATGAGCAACCTTCACAATATTAACAACAGAAGACGGCAGTTTCCTCATCTAAAGGGTTCAGAATCCCATGATGGCCATATTGGCCGAAACAAGTAGTGAAATTTTAAACTCTTAAAGTTATAAAGTTAACAAGTTTTGTGGGAAATGGTGTTGCACGTAAGTCTGTGACTAATAGACGCTTGCGTTAATGAATTGAGATAGTAGTTATTTTTTTACCAAACTCCGTCTGTTATCTATATGGTGTCTCTACGTCATGTCAGAAACACGAAAATGATTCTCCTCCAACGTGGTATTCTTCAGGTTCAGCTCTTTCTTCATCCGTTGCCGATTTCTTGGCTCTTAGGTACCTCAGTCAGGGTTTCATCTGTACCAGCGTTTTCGGGGGTAGAAAACTGCCGTTCTTCAAGACATACGAATATCACAAAGAAGTTCTATAACAACTACGTGTATATTGTGTATGGCACGTCAATAAAAACAGTAAACATTATAAAACTCCGTGGCCTGTAGTCCGCAAGCGAACTATACCGACCGAGCGACCTCCGTTTGTCGGAGAATTTAGTGCCAACTTCTGCGTATAGAAGGTGTCACGTGGTCTGGGCAACGGATCACCACGCACTTTAATCTCAGTTTTCTAGACCGGAGCCGTTATTTCTTTGAAATAGCTCCTCATTTATACTCACGAGGCTGAGTCGACCCCGTTCAGACCCACTATTTCTCAGAAAATCTTGTAGCGCCGGTAATCGAACCCGAACCTCTGGATCTGTAGCCAGGAACTCTGACCACTAGACCACAGTGGCGGTCCAGTGAACATTATTAACTGAACAAATCTAAATTTAACTGATTGCTAACTGCTGACTTAGAAATTGCGCGCTTTTATCAGAATGCAGAGCAAAACTGTGACATGAAGGTAGCTAATTAAATGTTGAAATGTTGCAGTACATTTTTATGATCGGGTTACAATGACACAATAAGAGTAAACCTTTTTGGAGACTTTTTCCTTCTATTTTAGTCTTCGGGTCATTATTAATTTCGCATTGTCGATGTGTACTCTTGAAGAATAACCGTGCAGAAATATTTGCGCACTTTATTCACTCTGACAGGTTTTCAATTTGATGTTATCACCTTCCTCAAATGTGCCCATTTTCTTACAAAAGGCAATCCACTAATGCCTAAGGGCTGATCCACAAAAAGAGACAATGTGTTACGAGTACATTTAGTTCATTTAACAAAAACCAATAACCCGAAAAGGAATCAAATAGAATGTTGTTTCCTAACACTCACTTGAAAGTAAAACATGAATAAATTGCTTTCCTGCCGTAACCAAATATCTTGCCATTTAAAATAGCGTGTTGTATAATTTGCAATGTAAAACTTTCTACATGAAGATGCGTCGAAAGTGTAAGAACCACTCTGAAGACCGTCGCTCGCTTCTTTATAGCTGCGAAGTAGATTCAGAACAATTGGAGTGGTATGCAAATGTATCGGTGTATAGCAGGGAGAATGTGTCCGAGGACGACCCGAGAGGTTGTATCAAACTGAAATCTATGCAGAGAAAGAGGCGCTCTGAATTGATGTTGCTGGAGCAGCAGAGGTGATCTTGACAAAAGCTTCACCATTACGAGATTAAAAGTATGGAGAACATAGTGGGAGAGTTCTGGAGAAAGGTTTCGCTGAAATGGCTTCACTGTTCAACTTTTCAGAAATGCAAGGCAGATGATAAAGGGGATGATGAGGGTGCAATACGATGCAACCACCAAACAATCCTTCAAACAAGGAAATGCAAACTGAAATGAATGTACATAATTTCTTAAACAAGAAGTTCTGGGAAAAGCTAACAGCCTACTTGTCTTGATAAATCAAGGATCAGATAGAAAAAAAAACACGTCCAACAATTCTTTCATTGCATGTGTATTCGTTGTCGTGGTAACGTCTTTACGGAGCCGTTGCTAGGTAACTTTTGGGACATTTTTACTAAGCCGTAGCCTAGCAACGGTAGGGAAATATCAATACAGACATATTGGCTAATGGGAGGGATGTATGAAGTATATCACTGAGATTGGTTCAGGTGTCATACGCACCAAGTCTCATAAAGACTGGTTCATGGGCGTTGGTAGGGGGATACATCGACACACAGCATGGGGATCGCATAAGTAGACTTCTATTTTTTTTCAAAATAAAGAAAATATGATGTCTGATAGGTTTAGCCATTAAAAAATTTGTAAAGGGGGGATAAACAGACAGCATAGTAATTGCATAAGCCTACTTTTTCGATATAAGGAAAGTCGGCTAGAAATACGTATCACGGTTCTTACATGGATATGTATTGTTGACGCTACTAAACCATGTACAACTTTTCAGGACTGCACGTACTTGAATGCACGTATACGTGAATGGAAGCGATACACCCTGTTTTTGGAATTATATTCATGATGACAGTTGGCTACCCGTAATTACTCCATGGAGTTGAGTCCAGGTGAATCCACTACTGATTCAGCCACTCGAGAATTTCCCAGTATTTAATGTATAGAGCAAGTTTCATGCCAACACAAAACTACGTTGAATTCTTAGTTTCTTGTGCCTGTACATACCGTTCTGCCGCTCCCCTTCTGATTAAAACCTGTCGTGTTAATATATTAATAAATCCAGTACGTGCACTTCCCTCTAAGACAGATAGAATGCTTTGGATGTTAATTCTGGGGTATTACAGTAAAGGTAAATGTAACGCTAGCCCTGTGACAGGCAGTGGAGGCCCATAGGGCTGTGAAACGTCGAGGATCCCACATTTTCTAGAAAATCGGCTTACAGATGGCGGTGAGATAGTCAGCCTCAAGCGCCGGCCACCTTTTGCCCCCGAGAAAGATTCGTGGTACTCTTTTCTGTCAGAGGCTGAGTCGACCCCAGGTCCACACTGTGGCTGAAAGGATTAGGTTAGTTGAAAAATCAAATGACCTCCTCGGATAAGGAACAAATTTTGTAATTCAGTGCAAACTAGCATGTAATATTTATCGGGTTTTATTATTTTTTCTAGAAAGAAATCCTGTCTACTGCTCTTAAAATTAGGCTCTTTCGCGTTATGACGACGTGTACAATCAGCTTCAAATAGCGCCGAGGTCAATTAAATAGGGATCTATACCTCCATTCCCCATACGCCTTCATGGCCTAGCGTTTAATTACACATTACATTAATTTAGTTAATCACAGGACAACTTTAAATTTTTTAAAAGTAATAGAGTTTCGTTTACCTTGAATATTGAACTCTTCACCAGACTATACGGCATCACATACCGTAAGAGCGTCGGCACGTATGTACGGCGTCAGGTCCCAAAAGAATGTATTTTATTTTTCACATTACATATGGATGTTTTATAATTTTGCATCCTGTTTATGAATCTTATAACTGATGACGTCACGCCATCACTGTTTGTATTGAAAGTGACGTAATTTAGGTTAATGCACCAACCAAAAATTAACTGCATGAGACTTTTTTTTTTAGTTTCTTGGGGTGGGGTGAGACTGACTCCACTTGGCGCGTGGATCAATATTTGGCCCGTTGTACCAGCACCTACATGGCAGTTGATGAATGTGGAACAGTAGGTGGAATGAGAATTGGCAGGGAAACCGAAGTACTTCGAGAAAACCTGCCCCATTGCCACTTGGCCCACCACAAATCCCATATGACTTGACCTGGGCTCGAACCCGGGCCGCCGTGTTGGAAACTAGGCGATTAACCGTCTGAGCTGTGGCACGACCCTAGTATGAGGGCTGAGTTCAGAAATTAGACTCGTCCTAATTAGATACATGACGAATGGACAGGATCCGTGACTGTACGTTCAATGCACGGAGCGGAAGCTGCAGGTTGGGTGTAGGGCGGGTTAACTCAGAACAAGAAAAGCCTCGCTTGGCGCGGGGTCGTGAGATATAAACATCTCACACCTTCATTCTCCGGCATGGCTCCGGCGTGTATAATTAGCAATTCGAAATATACATTCCGAACTTGGCAGCCTGCAGAAGTGGTCCTTCTGGTCGAAAGAAATTGTCTGCCATATTATCGTCTCTTTGTATGTGCGACTGCTTCATTCGCTCAACTTCACAGCCGGTGTACACGATCACATCATTGCTAAAGCTTCCATAACTTATTAAAATGAATGCCTCGATAGCTCTGTCGGTGCAGCGATTAGGATCCAGGCTGGAAGAATCGGAGTTCGATCCCTGACAGTGATATTTTTCATCAATTCCACGATTCTGAGACCATCTCAGCTTCGTATCCGATGTGTACCGGAGACTATATCCTAGGGGTTAATGCGGCCAGAGAGTGAAGCTAATCATTAATCTCAATCTAGCAATTGAAGCAATGCATGTACTCCACCTTACGTCTCCTTCGAGTGCTGCTTAATTAAGCATAGGTTAAAACATGTTTTTACTCTTACTGGAAACATGAACTGAAGTTACGAATTTGGTTTATTTGTTATAAAACGATTTGACAGCACAGCCCAGTGTAACTCAGCCTTTACATGTTTCGGTCAGTTGTGACATCTTCAGAAGGCAATAACAACATGTTAAGGAACTACTGTTAGATGTGTCATAATACACAAGCTTATAGTTTTGTATACTTACTTACTCTTGGAGCTGAGCGCTTCTAGTGGAGAAGCCAATTCTGCAGCTACTAAATAATTTCCCAGCACTTTATGGAACCCGAAGGTTTATTACCGTGTTCAAAAGAGCTCTCCACTGGTCCCTATCCTGAGCAAGATCAATCCAATCCATACCATCCCATCCAATCTCTCTAATATCCATTTTAATATTGTCCACCCACCTACACTTTGGTCTTCCCAGTNAATCTCTCTAATATCCATTTTAATATTGTCCACTCACCTACACCTTGGTCTTCCCAGTGGTCTTTTTCCTTCTGGCTTTCCCACCAATATCCTATATGCATTCCTCGTCTCCCAGATTCGTGCCATATGCCCTGCCCACCACATCCTCCCTGACTTTCTAATTATATGTACTTGGAGAAGCGTACAAATTACGAAGCTCCTTAGTTATAGTTTTGTACAACAGTTTTTAGTTAAGTTAAAAGGTGTTTAATTTAAAAATAAATTATTAATGATCCTAATATTTAAAATCTTGAAACCGCTGAGCTTTGTGTCTCCTTGCCTCTTCTGTGAAACCCGGAGATTGGGGTGTCCTCTGAGGTCCTGACAGCTTTGTTTTCCCCCTTTTTTATACGACTATTTAAGGACCTGTGTCGTTAAGTTGTTTCTTTTCACTGTATACTGTGCAGCAATGCACAGCTGAGTGCATGGCAGCTTTTCAAGGATTCGGCTCCGCTGGGTCAGATAGCTAGTCTTGCATAGCTCAGGCAGTTTTTCATCGACTTCCCACCTCGGCGGTCCGGGT
Source organism: Cryptotermes secundus (assembly GCF_002891405.2). Lineage (NCBI taxonomy): Eukaryota > Metazoa > Arthropoda > Insecta > Blattodea > Kalotermitidae > Cryptotermes > Cryptotermes secundus. The sequence goes on from NW_019718273.1 coordinate 623,366, forward strand.
TGCAGCCCAGATCAGATCATGTGGAATTCGTTGTGGACAAATTGCCAATGGGGCAGGGTTTCTTCGCGTTCTAAGGCCGCGTCATAGCTAAAGCGGTTAGTCGCTGGCTTCCCACCGCGGCGGCCCGGGTTCGATCCCGGGTCTGGTCAAGTGGGATTTGTGGTGGACAAAGTGGCGCTGGGGCGGGTTTTCTCCGAGTACTTCGTTTTACCCTTCCAATCTTCATTCCACCAAATTCTCCATCATCATAATCACCAGGGGCAGGCTACAATAGGCCAATTAGTGGCCGCCGTGCCAATTGGACTCAGCCTCATGCTACACAAAGAAATTAAAAAAATAGATAGCCTATTCTTACATTTTATTCGCATTTATTATGATGTTTGCTGAGCATGCGCAGAAGAAGCTCAGGCTCTTTATTTCCGAACCTGATACCAGTTTTGGTCTTGCAGAGGACAGCATGGCACTTTTTGTGTCTGGATGCTTGCCTTGTCTCCTGCGGTCTTTATCTTGGTATTGTTATCTTCAGCTGGGGTGTCGCCTCTCTCCTAGCGGTCTGCATCATTCAGGGTAAGAACGGTTTCATTTTACGATATGTCCGAAGCAAAGACATTGTCATATTTCCAGGGGGCGGGATTTCTGTTCTCCCCCCCCCCCTTTCCATATGATGACAGT
>NW_019718273.1:624487-638246 GCF_002891405.2 Cryptotermes secundus
ACAGCCTGTTACAGGAATATATTCTTTATTAATATAATAATAATAATGATAATTATTATTATTGTTTTCGTTAGGTATAAAACAAAAATGAAACCAGCGAGGAACCAGCGTGAGTAGCCACCTGCTCATGCTGGTTCCTTGCTCACGGATTATTTCTTTTTCGTACCCTGAAAATAGAGGCGATACGTTCCCCCGAAACATCGGTTTATACAATATCTACACGGCGCCATATTCCAGAAAAAGACACACTTCATAAAAGGAAATTTACAAAATTTGTGCTGTAATCGATTTATTCAGAACAACACCTTTCGTAATTATGAATCGGTGTTGAACTATTTACACTTCAGAATGCTTTATCCCAGGCGACAAAATGTTGAAGCTTTATTTTAAGAACAAAATTGACTTTTTTTCTCTTATGGATACTGTTGGTGTCCGTGTACTCCCTAAGCAAATTAGAGACTTATCTACATTTAACGTCAGTAATGTCTCAAGACTCAGCCCTTCAACAAGGTCCATCACAGCTGCAAACAAATTCTGCAAATCTCTGGACGTTTTCAATAAACATAACATCTCTCTTGAGGGCACATTTTTCTTTGCTTAATCCTGCTGAGTTACACCACTATTGTGTTACTTGCATAATTGTATTATTTAGGATTAAATTTCAGTGTAGTTCTAGTTCCAGTTCTAGCCATAGTTTAGCNATGATATAATACGCGATTTTGAAATACAACGTATAAGATGATAAATCTTAACAAATTTTAATTTTATTATAGTACGTGAAGAATATACATTTTAAATTATTTTATAAACGACACTTGATGGCGAGCAGTGCAATAGTTTAATGTCGGTGACACACCTGAGGATGGCACAGTGATGCCGAAACATGTAGTGAAGTGACATGTGAGATTGTGTGCACTAGTAGACGGTTAATGCATACATATCATCCCAAGCTTTTTTAACATTCACCTCAGTGTCCAAATATTCTTGAGCTTGAACCTCTCCATATGAACCCTGTGCATTGTTTGTTTACTAACTGACAGTCTTTCCCTAACATTTTCCACCACCAGGTAGTGGTCAGTATCACAATCTGCTGCCCTGAATGATCGGATATCAAGTACACTTGAGTACCGTCTCCTATCTACCAAAATATGCTCTATTTGATTGTGTGTCTTCCCGTCAGGAAATGTCCGAGTAAATTTATGGATGTTACGATGTGGGAACATTGTACTTTTGACAGTAAGATTTTTTGATGTGACAAAGTTTACTACTCTAACTCCAATATCATTACTAATTTCATACAAACTTTCATTCCCAAATGTCTTCCCTCCCTACTTTGGCATTGAAATCTCCTAATAAAATGTTCATAATGTACTTCGGAAATTTATCAAATACGAATACATGTTCTAGTTCTTCATAGAACGTGTCCTTTATGTCATCAATTTTATATTCTGTTGGGGCTTGAATATTGGTAATTTATTGGAATATTAGATTTACTGACATTGCATATCAGACTTCGTCACTCTGACGACTTGTTTTATACAAACTTCTTTATTGGCACTGCATGTTGCCTCTCTGGTCTCGAAACTGTCAGCGTTTGTTTTCCTACTCGGAGCAGAAGTAGCGTCACCAAGTTCAGCTGCTTCTTCCTCTGGATTTGTTTCTCGCTGCAAATTCAGTTTCTAATCTAAAGTTTTACTTTTCGAAACTAGGGTTTAAATGTAAACATCATTAGCAGACTGAATATTTTTTTCTTGCTTTGTCCTTGTGTTTGTCAGATCAAAGTTTACGTTTAAAGGAGCATCAATGCAATTAGTAATCTACATTTTGTTGCCACATTATTTAGCAGATCACGTGAATATTTCAATGAACAGAAATTGTGGGAAGGACTAATAGCCTACTTTAAATTTATACGACACGGATATCATATAAAACGACCCGTACGATAATTCTTCTGTTCTTACGTGTTTACTCGTTGCCTTTCTAACGTTTTCTAACTATTTTACCGAATCGTTGCTGATGCCAGGAATTTCTGAAGTACACCGTTGAGAGGGCCTCAGGTGCCATGATATACACATCAATAACAAATATTGGTTCAGGAGTGCAAAAGTTGATAGGGGAGCATACATAGACACACACACAACATGGTCATCGCAAATGTACACTTTTATTTTTTCAAAATGAGAAAAATGGCTAACAATTAATGTGAAATTTAGTCACCTATAGAATTTGAAACTAAATTTCAGTATTAATTAGCACAAATTATAAATTTATAATGCTTTTCTGCGAATTTATAAAAGTGCTATATCAAAATCCTTCATGTTGAAACAACAGTCTACTAATATACAGTCTTGAAGACAGTAAAATTTGGAGGAAAAAAACACGCGTTGGACCTAGAAATCAGAGCAGACAGGATATTGTTTCACGTAGTCATGGTAATCGTGTTGTAACACGTAGTACGTCTACTGAACAAGCGTATGTGCCCATTACGTTCACACAATTTTATCTTCTGAAGCTTCTTGTCGTAAATTTCGAGTCACGCCCGACATATCTGCTGCTTTCTTACTACTGAGAGGAAAGAGGACAAAGAGGGAGAAAAGAGGACAAAAATGATGATGATAATGAAGAAGAAGGATCGGCACAAAGTTGCGCCGGGTCGAAGATAAAAAGTTGTTAGAGCCGGAGCGTCCCCCAGCGTTATGTATTGCCCTATAAATCAAAACAGTTCTCCTTGTTTCATTTTCTGTCTCCCTTTTTCTTACTTGCTTGTGCTTAGTGAGGCTGGGCAATGCTACGTCCTGTTCTCCCTTTATCCTTTAAATTCCTTCTTCTTTTCCACCAAAGAAGGCATGACAGCGAGGATTGACCTCACTAAGACAAAGAATAGTTGACCAAAAGGGTGGAGGGGGGGGGGAAAGTTTCGAAACATGTATGTCAGAGGAAAAAGTTGGAGGCTGAGAATGCGGGGTTGTCAGGACACGGTCTTAGTTCGCATCCAGATGGTAGGTGGACAAGGAGAATGAAAAACAGCGAAGGATGTAATTGCATGTTGCAGTATGCATTGCATTAACATGTTTAGATAACCTGGGAACTGAAGTATAAACTACACGTTAAACGTTCCATCAGAAAAACTAAGATCTGTTGTACTCCAACACAGAATGGAGCTGAGCCCTTCTTGAGGAGCCACAAATTCTGCAGCTATTCAAGAACTTCCCAACATTTTATGGAACCCGAAGCTTTATTACCGTCTTCACGCTGGTCCCTATCCTGAGCCAGATCTATCCAGTCAAAATAGTTTATCCAGGTCCGCGGCCCTTTGTGACATTTCGTAACAAGCTTACTTCTTAAGGTGAGGAGTTGTTAGCCCCCCACCCGACCCCCCTAACTGAAAGACCACCCGTTGTCGACTGTCCGCGACTGCTTATTTCGTATATTCGCAGCTTCACTCCATAACTGGAGGCCCTCTCCTACATCCGCAACCTGAGGACGGGCCATGCCGTGGTGACACGGGACTCGTGTGTTGCATCCTGTTGCGCGTCATGCACACTGAATAATTTTACGTTCGCCGACACAATAATTTCTCATAAAAATATACAAATATAGATTTATTTACATTAAAATCTTAAAAATACGACATGTTTCGACCCTTATTGGGTCATCATCACTTGTATTGTTTGCGCTTAAGTGCTGAAGTTGTTTTTTTTTAATATGAATCCATATTTTGAATATGACTGTATAACGTGTACCATTTTGCCTGGTAACAAAACTCTTGGTATTATCTACTGTTTAGTCTATTTATATTTGTATTAGATAGAATTACTTAAATTAATATATATCTAGTTGAAGGTTAAATTAAGGTCGAAACTAAATATTTACATATAACTCTCAGTTAATTCGTTGGTGTATTCGTCGCTCTGGTCTGGTTCCTTCCTAGTTGGGTACGTTGTTATGAACTCTCGTATGTTCACTCACGCTATCTCCCATTTAACCGAGTTGCAAGTTGGATGCAGTAACACTGCTGTCGAGACATTGTTATCATATGGTACATTGAGAAATCCCTATTGTCTTGTAGGTGGTCGTTTGGACTCTGTCCGGAGCTGTTACGTGTCCGGTATGTTTATGGACAGTATCCATCGTCCTGCTTTTAATTAAAACACTGTAATGTTTTTGTTTAAAAAGCAACGTTTCTGAATCTGGATTCTGTCTCCGGAGATAGAGACCAGCTCTGTTGAGTGGGTACAACTGAGTAGGTTTCACCTGAAGACGGAGACAGAATTCAGTCTCCGAAAGTTTGTATGTTTCAAATAAAAACAGGACGATGGATAACACCCAGAATCATAATATTTGTATTAATATACCATCGCCACAAACTTTTAGATCTTATTTACAGTAAATTTATCTCAGTAGGTAGAGCTATTGGGTTCGATTCTCGATATAGGAAAGAAATTTCTCTTGTGTCAACAGTGTTCCGATCGGTTTCGGGACCTTCTCTGCTTCCTATGCAATATGTACAGAGACTCTTCCCCTGGGATTAAAGAGGCATGGGCGTGAAGCTGACAATTCACCTCTATTTAGTGCAGAGGTTAAGAATAATGGAGCTGTACCTCCAGTTCCCATACATCTTCAAGGTGTGGTGTTTAATTATTTAAACACAATAACAAATTTCAATTTTACAGTAATTTTTCAGGAATATAGAGAAATTAGATTAGATTGGATGACAACTACAGGACGAGTTTTTAAACAACCCGTTATGGAGTGTTTCGCCGTAATGCCACTAACCTACCGGTACATGGCATTTTAACATTCCGGACGTGGGGCTTTCGTTGAAATATAGCCCTGTAAAATAATGTAGGCTAATATTTAGGACTGAGTGAGGTCTTCTGTAGAATTGAGAAGGCATGTCTAACTAATTCCATAAAGCTGAATCCACTTTGAGACGTAAATATTTGGTCAGCCACTCAAGAAATTCCCAGTACTTTATAATTTTTTATGTTGACAAGAGGCCGCCACTGGTTCCTGTCTTCAGAGAGATTAATTCAGTCACATTCTCATATTCTGCTTCTTTAAGACCAATTTTAATATTATTCTCACATGTACGTCCAGGTCTCTCGAGATTCTTTCCTTCGGTTATCTCTACCAAAACGTTATGTGCTCTTCTGATCTCTCCAACATATGTTACATGCCCTGCCAATATTATCCTCCTTGATATTATTCTAGTAGTTCTATCTTAGTAAGAGTACAAGTTATGAAGCTCCTCGTCACCTAATTGGCTCCAGTATCATATTATTTAATCTTCCTCAGGCCCAAATACTGTCTTAACACCTGTCGCATTTCGTAAGCAGCAATACAAAGNTTCATCACGTAATTGTCTCAAGTCTCATATTATTTAATTTTCCTCAGGCCCAAATACTGTCTTAATACACTAAATTCTCTGTCAGTGTTCTGTCCTCAAAATGAGAGACTTAGGTTGGCCTAGGCCTACCTCCATGAACTCCTCCGTTCACTTCGGTTTTTCTAGATCTTACACATTCGGTATGACTCCTTGGGCGAGTGATCAGCTCGNATCTTCAAGAATTCCTTATGCTTTGTTCATGCATACTTAAGTGCCACATTTAAATTATATTTACTTATAATTCACATTAACAAGGAGTTTTATGTTACCCTGAAATTACAGTGACGAGGACCTAGTCTTTGAAATAATTATGTCTGAATTTAAAATTATTTTTTTTAATTCGCTTAATGGGACGTGGAGTCCAACTGGACCCACTCGGCACGGAGGCCACTGATTTGCCTATTGTAGCCTGCCCCGGCTGATTACGATGATGGAGAATTTGGTGGAGTGAAGATTGGCAGGGGAAATCGAAGTACTCGGAGGAAACCCGCACCAGAGCCAGTTTTTACAGCTGTCAGTGTTCGTAACCATGAAAACTGTGTTCCGTAACACTTGGTTTCCAAGAATCAAGATCTCCGTGGAAATGTATTTGTCAAATTCCTCTCCTTGAAACGGCCCACATGTCACAGTATTAATAGTCAATAGCCTCTTATTTCGTTAATGGAATTAACATTTTAAAACAGTTTGATACAAAACAGTTTAAAATTTACTCCTTTAAATTCTTAGGAAATATACAATTATGCAAAGTATGTAAATAATGAAAATACTAACAAAATTATCTTCTTTCTCTTCTTGTGCGTCAATTATTAAGCCACAGGGTCTGTTGCAGCTCCTCAAGTTTGGTCTTGCCATCTTTTTCTGGGTCGTTCCCGGGCTTCTTTTCCCCATAAGTTTGTAGTCTATCATTTGTATGGGAATTGTACTTGCAGTCATGCGCTCTAAGTGGTTTTCCCAGTCCACTCTCTAATTCTAGCTATCGACTGGAAATGCCACGTACACCAAGTACGCAGAGATTTGTGTTCTGATGTTCCTAGTCGTTCATGCTTTTTGCTTTTCGGTCCACGTTGTGTATACCCGTCTGATTATCCTTGGAACTAATGCCTAAGAAGATTTTTACATGCGGATGTTACCAAGAAAAGAACACAACCACCAACGTGGAAGGTCAGGGACTATTCTTCGTCTGACCACTATCCTTTGACCTTACCAGGAGCTTAGCCTACTTCCTGCATTGCCGTCAGTGTTACTGGGTTGAGCAGACCTGCTCGCCACGTAGTAGTAGCCCATGGGGAGGGAAGAAATATTTCTGTCTCAGAATTCCATACAAATTTGAGGATATGTAAAACGTAAAGCTAAGAAGTATGTCCCTCTATTAAATTAATGAAGCTGCAGATATTGCCGGGTTCAAGAAAATGTGGATCTATACCTCCACCCCCCTAAAGCACAATAGACCACTGTAGGTCGCGGTGCAAGGGACGAGAAGGCCTACCCCTCATACATTCATTCATTCCATCCCCCCCATAAGCCTTCATGGCGTAGTACTTAATTAATTAAGCACAGGGAATTAATTTTTCTTTACCTATTTTTCCTTAGCACTACAGCCCCAGTGGACCTAGGCTTACCTCCATGAACTTCTCCGTTCACTTCGGTTTTTCTAGATCTTACACATTCGGTAGGACTCCTTGGGCGAGTGATCAGCTCGTCGCAAGGCCTCTACCTGTACACAAACACAGAGAAACGCACACACGCACAAAGTAACATCCATGCCCTGAGTGGGATTCGAACCCACGATCCCGGTTTCCAAGCGAGCGAAGACAGTACATGCCTTAGACCGCTAGGCTACCGTGACCGGCTTTCTTTACCTTTACCAAGACATAAAAATGTAGGGGAAATGATGTGTAGCCCCACAATTCTTGACCCCTGAACGAGATGTGGTTGAGTGTACCTGCGATCACAAGGTACACGTCTATCTTGCCGAAATTTTCCCACCGTATGTTAAACTTTCATGTCGCGTGTTCACACGCCCCTTAACGCGTGCTTCTAAAGGTCAGCTTGTTTCGCCGATGTCATATATGCCACTATGACATGGGATCCTGCACACACACACACACACTGCTTCGTCTGCTGGGCAACTCTAGCCAGTCCAGTTTTCATCAATGTCCCACTGAATGTGTGTTTCACTCTCACACATGGAGCTGAGCCCTTCTTGAGAAGCCGTCAATTGTGCAGCTACTCAAGAACTTCCCAGCATTTTATGGAACCTGAAGGTTCATTACCTTGTTCACAAGAGCCCTCCACTGGTTCTTATCCTGAGCCAGATCAATCAAATCCATACCATTCAATCTCTCTAAGATTAATTTTAATGTTGTCCACCCACCTACTTCTTGGTTTTCCCAAGTGGTCTCTTTCCTTCAAGGCTTTCCCATCAATATCCTATATGCCTTTCTCTTCTCCACCATTCGTGCTACATCACCTGCCCATCCCATCCTCTTTGACTTGATCACTAATTATACTTGAAGAAGCGTAAAAGTTATGAAGCTCCCCATTATGCAATTATTCACAGCCTCCTGTCACTTCATCTCTCTTCGGTCCAAGTATTCTCCTCAACACCCTGTTCTAAACTCCCTCAGTCTATGTTACTCCCTTAATATCAGAGACCAAGTTTCACACCCAAAATTATAGTTTTGTATGTTCTAATTTTTATGTTTTCGTACAGCAGACGAGAAGACAAGAAGGTCTGGACTGAATGGTAGCAAGCATTACCCGAGTTCAATCTCCTCTTAATTTCCTCCTCAATCAGGTTTCAATTTGTTATCGTCATTCCCAAATACCTGAACTGTGTCACATTTTCAAAAACACTGGTACCTATCTTGATGTCATGATTTTTCCCTGCATTTTGGTGACGAGAGAGCAACATGTACTGTGTTTACTTCCAGACCACCCTCTTTCTTTCCATCAATTAAAGTTTTATGTTTCTCTTTATGGTATCTATTTTATCACACGGAGTGTACCTTCAGTTTTTGAAAATGATCCTTACTTTGACACTGTTCTCAATGCATCTCAATTTCTCGGAAAGTCCCATAATGTCAGTGCCCTGCTATATTGTATCTGAAGGAGGACTTTTGATTCTCGATGGCTTCATTTTTTTCTTTGGCACAACAGCCCCGGTGGGCCTAGGCCTACCTCTATGGACTTCTCCGTTCACTTCGGTTTTTATAGATCTTAGACATGCGGTAGGACTCCTTGGGCGGGTGATCAGCTCATCGCAAGGCCTCTACCTGTACACACACACAGAAAAACCACACAAACATCCATGCTCTGAGTGGGAGTCGAACCCACGATCCCGGCTTCCGAGCGAGCGAACACAGTGCATGCCTTAGACCGCTCGGCTACCGTGACCGGCCGATGGCTTCATTACGGAGTCAAATAACTGTGCTGGAATATTCTCCACTTTTATCGGATATAGCCACCAATGATTATTTCTGTTCCGAAGGTAAAGGAAATATTGAAAGGAAGACATTTTGACGACATTGACGATATCAGGAGTAATACGACTGTAGCTCTGAATGCCATTACACAAAACAAGTTCAAAATTGTTTCGAAGGTTTTATTGGCTGCTGGCATCGGTGCATATCTTCCAAAAGGGAGCAATTTGAAGCGAGCACAGCGGTATTCAGCAATGAGATGAGAGAAGAGTTCGCGGACTTTATTGTCAGACCACATATACGTGAATAACAAATTAATTAATTAATTCGCACAGTGGGGGATGGAGTCCAGTTGGGTCCACTCGGTACGGCGGCCACTGATTGGCCTATTGTACTTACCCCGGATGATTATGATGATGGAGAATTTGGTGGAATGAATATTGACAAGGAAAACCGAAGTACCCGGAGAAAACCTACCCCAGCGCCACTTTGAACAAATTAATTAAGTAATTAATTTACTGAATACCTAACTAAGTACTTAATAATGTGACAAATTCCGTGGATCACAGTCCTCCTCACGAAACTGTCACCTAAACTCAAGTTCCAAGTCTCTGTCCTAGGTGAAATCCAGCCCACACCCCCAGTCTCTGAATCTTTTACATTATCGCTCCTTCATCGCCTACGCCACACCCTCACTTCTTTCTCTTGGAGGTGTCCCAGCTCAACGATCATATTGTCACGTAGTGTGTGTGTGTGTGTGTGTGTGTGTGTGTGACTAGAGACGGAGTTTGGATTGGTGTATGGATTTATTGGCCACTCACAAGTCGTAACTACAAATAACTGTAGCATTATGGTTATTTCCACAATTTAAAGTTTACTAGAGCACGCAGTCTAGTGTTCGCATTAGGTTACTAGACGTTTTCTGGTAAAGGCTCCAATAATAGCTATTCCTCTGTCTCCGAGTTCAAGTCCTTTCTTCATAGACTTTCGTACGGAACTAGCCACTGACTAAGCTAAAGTCAGAGTCAGAGTTACTTTACAACTGGCGGTATACCGTCAATCAGTTCATCTTGGCGACAAGCCCCTTGAGACTCACGACCAGTAATTTTATATTCCAACTGGACACTTGCGATTATAGTCTTTATGTGACATCCTCTATGACGAGAGGATGGGTCTGTTGTTTACAATTGCTGCTGGTCCTCGCCAGCGCAGTCATTCTCCCGCGGGACTCGTGGGGAGGGGGGTTTCGACCCCGCCTCCACAGAGGATTCTGGCTAAGATAAAACCTTATCCCCCGCTTATAACACCTTGGAACGGAGCTGCTAGAAAAACCAGCTCTTCTGTTGTTGCGTTCATGTCTGTTGCTTCAGGAATCTGTATATCGAGCCGTTGCACAGAAACGATTCTCGTATATGGTATTTCGCGGTCGTTGAATAGCAACGTCTCTACACGCTAAAATATATCTCTCCTTATACAGGTTTTTTAATGCTAGTGGGGTGGGACTAAGTCCCTTGTACTGCGGCCACTTCTGGCCTATTGTGCCAGCCCCAGATGATAGGTGAGGGTGATTGTGGAGCAACTGGTGGACTGAAGATTGGCAGGGGAAACAGAAGTACTCGGAGAAAACCTACCTTATCGTCACTTTGTCCTCTACAAATCCCACTTGACCAGACCCGGGATCGAACCCGGGCCGCCGCGGTGGGAGGCCAGCGACTATCCGCTTAAGCTATGGCTTGGCCCTCCGAAAGGTTACTCAAATGTGGCGGAATATAAAAAACAATATCTATATGAATTTTGCATTTCCTATTTCGAGGGAATTTAAGAAATCAAATTATTTGTTTAATTGCTGTTGGCCTGTCTTCGTATGAGAACTACATAAGGAACATAGAACTGTCATGAGGCCAATACACATGCTGCCGACCTGTTGGTCTGTATGATCTACATAAATGCTATAGGCACGGCTGAAGCAATGAACACAGACTTGAGGCAGTTCCCCACAGCTTAATATATGTAGACTCCTTAATGCCCCCCCCAGATACCTGTTTCTCTACAGGTTTTCTTAATTCCAGCCATAATTTGTGGTACCCCATCCGAGCTAGGTCTCCATGCCAAAGTGACGTCCTTGCAAACATTAATTTATGAATTACGAAATTTGTCTTTACAGAGTTAAGACAGTTTTCCACATCCATAGCCTCTTATACGTTTCGTAACACTTTGTTTCCCGAAGTCTGAGATGTACGTGTATGTTCTTCGTTTGGAATGAAAAACTGGTTTGAAAACTTCAAAAATATTAATACAATTTTATTTGCCTAGGTTTTCTGCTGAGAGAGCCTGAGANATAGGACTATTCCCTATCTTAAAAATTAGTGTGAATATTTTTTTAATTTATTCATCTATTAATTTTATTGTTTATATTTTCCTGTTACTCCCACGTATTTTAGTCAAAAAGCTGCTTATTTGTGATATATTTAACAGTATTATCTGTGGCTTAGACTAGTTGCATTGAATGGCTTGTTGATAGATAAAGAACGACTTGAAAATGACGTGAGAAGACTCGAGCTTGTTGTATCTTGCCATGTGCTTGTGGCATACTTGCATGTGCTGCAATAACACGAATAACCTCAATTAAGACAGGGAACCTAGGATTGAGTTTCGAACCAAGGGCTTCCTAAATAGGAAACAGAATTATTTCCTACTCAACCACGATCTTCGTGTCTCTTGTTCCTGAAATTTTGACACGCATTTTAAAATTGTTTGTAAGGTGTTACATTTATTTATATCCTTTTCTCATCTTTCCCTTTCGTGCAGTGCTTAGACCCCGGTGGTTGCTCCTATCTTCTTGCATTTGTCTTGTTTTACACGTAATAAATTAATATTATAGGACTGATTATTATATAAGCCGGGATTTTTTCTATTTTTTATTATTATTAGTGGGGTGAGGGTCAGGTTGGTACTGCGGTCACTACTGGCCTATCGTACCAGATATAGGCCGGGATAGCTCAGTCGGTTTAGCGACGAGCTACGGTCTGGTCAGCCAGGGTTCGATTCCCAGTAAGGGTAAGAAACTTTTATCTACTCCACAGTGCCCATGCCGAATCTGAAACTCACCGTCTTCTATCCACTGGTTAAAGGCGGCTTTTTACCCGAGAGTAAAGCAGCCGGGACGTGAAACTATCCACTCGCCTCTAAGGTCATGAATAATGGAGTTATACCTCCACTCCCCAGTACGTCTTCATGATATGGAACATAATTAATTCTGCATAGGGAGAACTTGACGTTTTACCTTCTTACTTTAGGGCTCTATTGCCGTTATTATTTTAATTATGATAAGCCAATTATATCACGGTAATAGGTACTATTATTGTTATCAGCGTCATCAAAATATGACGCAATAAGCTGAGCTATTATTCTCGTGAAGACAAAAAAACGTGGGCGGGGTTTTGTTTCCCAACAATCGCGAGACAATGTCCTGAACATTATGCAACGCGCCGGACTTCGCCTTGCGTCAGCGGAGAGACGGACCGTCCTCTAATGGCGGAACAGCACAGCGCCTTCTAAACACTGTCAACCAGGTTGGTGTGACTAATGAAGACGAATGGTCGTCATGATGAGTAGTAAAAGGGTGGGGCCGAACGGAATCTCCCCCATAAATATCACCCTCCATATTTTGAATATGAAAATGAAAATCGAAACTTGCTATTCGACTGCAGTAGGAAAGATATAACTCACCACGTGCTAAATGAGACGGGAACACAACAATTAGGTAGGTGTTGTGTAGATGTACGCAGATATCAACTGAACATGAATTTCTTTAATCCGACTGTTCACAAAAAAACAACTCATAATAATATTGTGGCACGCCGCCAGGAAGGCCGGACTATAGAACGTCCCTTGCTGGTCAACGGCTAGCAATTCGTGGGCAACGAAATATAAACAGACGCTTGCCTAGGGAAGTGCTTAAACAATAGAGACCAAATTGTTGAGTTCCCACGTCAGCTAATAGACCCTGCTAATGAAAAGTCTAGCTAACACGTGAAACTGAACCCTTCGACAAGGTGTCTTCTACCCAGTCCAAATGTAGGATATAAAAGGGTAGAAGGTAATAGACTGGTCACCCGTGTGGAGGTGGGGTCGAATACCTCTACCGTGACCCTGCGAGTAGTAGTTAGTCGCTGGCTTCCCCCTGTAGCGGTCCGGGTTCAATCCCTGGTTAGATTATGTGAGATTTGTGATGGACAAAGTGGCATTGGGGCAGATTTTCTATTAATACTTCGGTCTTCCCTACCAATTCTTATTCTACCAGATGTTTCACACTCGTATATATCATCCTGGGCTGGTCCAATAGGCCAATAGTGGCCGACGTACAAAGTGGATTCAGCCTTACCTCACCCAAATCCATGAAATTAAAAAAAATGGCCGCGCGGTCTAAGGCATGAAATATCCTAGCCGGATGAAACACTGGGATCGTGGGTTCCAGTTCTACTCCAGGAATGGATGCCTGTGTTGTCCTGTATAAGTAGCGGCCTTGCGTCTGGGCTGATCATCCGTCCAAGGAGTCCTGCTGACTGTCTGTGAGATTCGCATTTTAGAATTAAATAGTTCTTAGCGGGAACAGACTACAGACGCCTAATTTGTCAAGGTAGAAGAGACAGAAGAAGAAGAAGGAACAATCTCCCAAAGAACTATGTTCATATCAGATGGAAAATTTGATTAATTTGCCCTTTACAACCCTATTTTTTTTTTCCTTGGCACTACGGCCCCAGTGGGCCTAGGCCTACCTCCTTGAACTTCTCCGTTCACTTCGGTTTTTGTAGATCTTAGACATGCGGTAGGACTCCTTGGGCGGGTGATCAGCTCATTGCAAGACCTCTACCTGTACACAAACACAGAAAAACGCACACAAACATCCATGCTCTGAGTGGGATTCGAACCCACGATCCCGGTTTCC
>NW_019718273.1:638274-694721 GCF_002891405.2 Cryptotermes secundus
TTCAATACATATAAATGCTCTAATTACTTATGTATTCGTGTATATACAAGTATAGACATAATTCTTCTTAATAATCTTACTTTTATGGTGCGCTTTCTTTATTCTGTGAGCAGAATTTTAAGTAATATTGTTTGCTGAAAGTTTTATTTTTATATTTCGCTCTTGATATTAGGGAGGTTGTGTTAATTGACAGTACAATTAAATTATTGTTGGATAATCATAACTAGACTATAGAAGCCGGGATAGCTCAGTCGGTACAGCGGCGAGCGGGTTAGATTCCCAGCAGGGGGAGGAAATTTGTCCCTACTCCACAGAGTCTTCCTAACCAGTCGCCTATCCAGTGAGTACCAGGGGCTATATTCTTTAGGATAAAGTGACCGGCGCGTGAAGCTGACCACTCACCTTCAGCCAGTGCCGAATATATGAATGGTGGAGTTACACCTCCACTCTCCTATACCTCCTGATGGCGTAGTGTTGAACTGAATGAGTACAGGAATAATTTTATGAGCTGAGATAGCGCAGTAGGCATAGCGACTGGCTACGAGCTGGACGTCCGAGGGGTCGGAGTTCGAATCCCTTTAGGGTGAAGAATTTTCTCTCCTCTACGTCGTCCGGGCTCGTTCTTGGGTATATCCGACCTCCTATCCAATGGGTACCATGGGGGTACCCGGGCGCATTAGCCCCGAGAAGACCCATTTAATAAAACATGGGCTTTCTGGTTTGTTTCAGAAATGAAATCTGCCGGGCGGGGTTTGAAGCTGACCGATCACCTCCAACTAGTGCTGAGGTCAAGAAAACGTGGATCTATACATCCACTCTCCCATACGTATTCATGGCGTAGTGCTTAAGTGGTTAGGGACAAGGACAAATTTACCTTTACCTCACAGGAACAATTTTACCTTCACTTTTATGCGCCAGACTTGGTGTAATGACGACACTGCAGTCTTCTTCACTGGTAAGTGAGGGCAGCACTGATAATGGCTTAAGGACCGAAACGTTTTTCAATACCCTACACCATATCTCGCGTGACTCATAGGCCGGGGGGACGGCCATCTTGACAGCCTGCGTATTCTTGCAACAATACACAGTGGTTCCCCGAGTTCAAATCTGCTATTGGCAGATTATCACTTTGAAGTTCTGAAAGACCCATCCTCTCGTCACAGATGTGTTACATAAGTACTATGACCTCAAGGGTTCAGTTGAAAAAATAATGGTCGTGAGTCTCAAGGGGTTTTGGAACAAATACGAACTGATTAACAGTAAAGTACCAGTCGCAAAGTAACTATGAAAAGTTAGCTATAAGAGAATCTGTGAAGAGAAGACTTGGTCGATGCAGTTGAAATATCCCACTGATAGAAGCCGTTACCAGAGAACGACTAGTGCAGACTTCAGGAGACTGAAAAGACTTAGCATGTGTTACAGTGATTTGTAGTTACGACCTGTAAGTTGTCAATAAATCCAATGTGCAATCCGATCCTCCTTCGAGAGTCAGTCTAGCACGTGACACTACATTCCACGCAGTTTTATTGTTATGCAGTAAATGTGTATACAAGTAAAATCGAAATACACGAGATGAAATGATTGTGACCTGTTATAATGAGCTAAATGCTTATGGTCTCTGGACGAGTAAATCAAAAAGTGCCATGTTAGAAAGCAAATACTTAAGAGTGAAATTTTAAGTTGTACTTTATAAAACTAGGTCATACAACGGAAAAATATATTTCATAATATCACTAATTCCTTGATACATATATATTTAATACTATTATAGATATATTTGTTCCATTCTAAGCAAATTTAGAACAATACTATGAAACCTTTTATGTTAATTTCATTTTAAGACAATTACTTTGTTGTTCGTTTTCCTATGGCCTCTGAAATCAACTTTTGTGAATATTTATTATTGTCTATGTGCATTACATGACCCTCCCATCTCATCATCCTTAAGTAAGTCTGTAGGAGACGAAAAGAGAAGCTGCTAGTAACCTAACCGCTCTTCTTCATCTGCATTCATTGATTAGGCTACAGCCTGTTCCAGCCTCCAGGGCAAACTTCTCTGTAACATATAACTTCCCCACTATAACACAACTGTACAAAATGCTGACTCGCAAGGGTCACATTGAATGCTTTTTGTAAGATTGCTGTATTTGAAGGATAACTAGAAGCGACGCTGGGTCTTACAATAGAGACACAGAAACATACTTCTTAACGATAATTGAAAATACGTAATTTATTGAATTAAGCTTCGGGTGTTAGTACAATTTGATTTTCTGGGACTCAGAAAAGTGGCACACGCACCGGGAAATAAAATTCAAGGGAAATTTATTTTGAAAGTCTGAAGGGAAGTACCAAATGGAAGGCACAGATGTGGTTTGAAGGATAATATTGTCACGTATAAGGATGATTATTAGACGTGGGTTTCTATTGGCTGACTGGATTTATTGACACCTTATTCATACAACTCGGGACTGCAGGCAATACAGCGCTATCATTGGTTTAAACAGTTTGCCTTTACACGCGCAGGATGGTTCTCAGTCTTCGCTACTCGTATCCTGGCAACGGATTTCATAACAGTCTCACTGTTCTTCGAATCACACATGAAGTCTTCTTGTCATGTACTAATTAATTTCTTGCCATTATTCTGCATCTGCTATTTCCGAAGACTCGACTCAGTTCAGTTCCTCTGCTCCAAAGCTCATGAGCTCATGTCCCTGCAGGCTGGCGTCTCGAAACTGGACTCAAATGAACTCTTCTTTATAACAACTTTGCATGGAAGACGCAGAAAACGCATCATCTCTGTTGTTAGGAAAGCGTGTTTACAGCGCCGTTGCGTAACAGCGGGAATTATTCAATTGCTGCCACAGTATTCCTTACCGCTGGAATATGTTTACCGAGTCGTTGCCTAGCAATGAAAGTCTATTCTGATTTTGCTATTCCGGCTTTCGGGCGTCATGTCACAATATTAAAATGGATATTAAATACGGTGCACAGCTAACCCTCAGGCTAGGCACCAGTTGCAGGATCCAGTGAAAATGTTAACAAAACTTTAAATCCCATAAAACCTGGGGTATCGTGGCAAGCCGAGCGACAAGCAGCTTCTCAAAAAGCACCCTAGCTGTAGGGTTCAGCGTATTGCATGTTTAAGAATTTTTAAAAAATTTCCTCAAAATGTTAAAAAAATTATAGGGCTACTTTTGACGAGTTTGCAACGATTGAAGGGAGTCAGATCTGTCACAATTCGTAACGGTTATGAAATACGTCTTTCGTTGCTAATAAGGTTTGGTGGGGGTTATCATAAAGGTAAAAAATAACACTGCCTCTTTGCTTAATTAGTTAAGTACTATGCCATTTAGGCATATGCAGGAGTGGAGGTGTAGCTCCACATTTCGTGGACCTTGACACTGCACTGAGATGAGTGGTTAGCTTCACGCTCCTGCCACTTTAATCCCGGGAAAGGACCCCCTGTGTCCATTGTATAGGAGGCTGGGTGGGCCTTAGAGTCAGTGTGGGCACTGTGGAAAACAGAAAGACCTTGAACTGTCGGGAATCGAACCCAGGGGAGGTTATCATATAAAATATCTTTTAGTCTGAGATGTGAATTATTTTAATGTTTTTTTTCTGGATAAGACTCATTGAATTCCTGTTTAATGTGTGCAGTATTAATGGGCATAAATTATCAATAGTAATGCCAGAAAGAAGAAGCAATCTCATGGGAGTATTATCAATTTATGAAGCACAAATGGATAAATAATGTAATGTAATTAATTAATTACACATCTAATGATTTTGCGTCTCGAACAAGAAACACAAAAGTTACCATTCGGTAAGGATTTCGTGTCCGTCCGTCTGTCGATATATTTTATCCCTGAAATTAGGATTAAAATTGCGTTTTGTGTTAAAGTCAGCACTGAAAGTTGTAGGAGGGATTTGTTTACCTTGTCTCGGTCAGTACAATCTCTTACTTCCCCGACCCTCTAACCATTCTTTACAATATTTCTCAGAAATGACTCCCAATACAGAGACTTAGAACATAACAAATTGCATACGTTTAGCCCTAATTATGTTCTACAGAATTTTTGTGAAACTTTTCTTTATGTGACGTACTTTAATCCAAGATATTTTATGATAACTGTCACCTGATGGAGTGTGACTACAGACGGGGTTTTGATTGATAATAAGATTTATTGGTCACTTTAACACACAAATCGTGACTGAACTTTCCAAATCACTACCACACAAAGGCTGGTCTTCTTAGCCACTCTCTTCACTGCGTTGGTTGGTAGACGCTTCCAACGATGTAGCGTCCTCGGCTTCCCTGTCCAGCGGCTCTTGTCTTCCCTGGTTGACACCTTTCAGCTTCAGTTCCCAAGTTGACCTAACTAGCTTATAACTGCCGAAAAAAGTGAAAGTCAAACTCACGACTGGCGGTGTACCGCCAATCAGTTCATCTTGGCACTAAACACCTTGAGGCTCACGACCAGAGATTTTCTCAACTGGGTCCTTTCGGTAATAGTCCTTATGAAACATCCTCTCTAACGAGAGGGTGGTTGTCTCTTATGAATGTGCTTGGTCTTTCGTAAAGTGTACGTATCGCATATATAGCGTGTTATTGAAAATTCTTTCTTTTTGTACTACATACAAGCTCTCTGCCAGTACAGTCTTTGCAAAGCAGATTATGTATATCATACGTATATTTTTCTACAAGCCTAATCGACTACTTATGTAGCTTCGGCACGGACCGCATATAAAACAAATCTACCAATAGTTCTCCTATTGTTGCATCACGTAACTGATGCACGGACCGCGGTAGAGAACACCGCTTCGCAGTCACTGAACTGTTGCGTGTTACGAAGCTGTTGCCTAGGAACGGGAGTGTTTGCAGGGCCGCTCCCAATCAACGGCTGTCTGATGGCTTCACACTTCTTTCCTTGAATAATTATGCCTCAGTATTAGGCATGGTAGTGTCCCTAAGACTTGGAGGTCCCTCTCTCTACAAAGAGAGAGCCTCATTCGTCCGTAGTACATTAATGTCATGGCCTTTCAAGTATGCATGAAGAGCTCTCACGAGGACTATGTTGACTGTTACTCCCTCAGCGTGTAGAAGTCAGAGGACCCTCAGCCTACGCCAAGGATATCATAGAGTAGCTCAGCTACTCAAGAATCTCCAAACATTTTTTGGAAGCCGAAGGTTCATTACCGTGTTCACAAAAACCTTTCACTTGTCCCTATCCTGAGCCACATCAATGTAGTGCATACCGTCCTATTGCAACAATGTCCTCCCTCCTACGTCTGTATCTTCCCAGTGGATTTCTCCTTCGAGTTTCCCCACCAAAACTCTGTATGCATTCCTCTTCTGTCCCAATCGTACTACTTGTCCTGCCAATCGTCCCCATTGGCTTCATCGTTCCAATTATAATAGTTATTTAGTGAAGGGTACCAGGTACATTAGAGGTACTGCAGTTTATATTGTCACGGATAAAAGTGTGACACTGACACCATTTAGGATGATTAAACATATGTACCAAATATGGGAAAAAGGAAATACACACAAAATTTTGGAATGGAAATTATAGAGGGAAGAGAAGATAGGTTGGGAAATCTGAACTTCATTATGAGTATAAGCGTAATTATAGAAAGGATGATGACGCTATAGAGTCCGAAGTTATGCATAACAGTAAACTGGGGCAGAATTCTTTCGAACTGAGGATTTTTATAAACAAGGCAATGAACCTTCGGATTCTTTATAAATATTATAAGCCGCTGAATAACAACAGACCTTGTAAGGAGCAAAATCTACTAGTTCTGTTGCCCTACTATTTCATGGTCCTCAAAAGTCCTTACTGAGCCACTCCATTGTAACCTCCATGAGGACGGGCAACAGAGCCCTGGAGTTGGTTCAGTGGGAGTCGTGAATCAAGTTGCAGTGAAGCATGAGAAATTACCTCGTGTCATTAATCCTTGTTTAATTACCACAACGCAACTACGTGTCTCTTCCAAA
The DNA here is from genome assembly GCF_002891405.2 of Cryptotermes secundus. Lineage (NCBI taxonomy): Eukaryota > Metazoa > Arthropoda > Insecta > Blattodea > Kalotermitidae > Cryptotermes > Cryptotermes secundus. Next base: position 644,273 of record NW_019718273.1, read on the forward strand.
TGTCCCGCCTCGAGCGAGCGTAATTACACGGGCTGGCTCCTTCACAGACTTGTTACACAAAAGCTATTCCTGCTCAGTGCCTAAATGTCTTGTGCAGCTAGTCGCATGGCCAGCCTGAATGACTTATGTTGCTTGACTAGTTCTGTAAATGATTGCGGGTGGCAATGATAAGACTTAAATTTTACTTAATTTCATTATGAATTGGGCGACTTTTAACGCAGTAAAGAGGTCACGTGCCGGTCACGGTAGCCGAGCGGTCTAAAGGCATGCACTGTCTTCGCTCGCTCGGAAGCCGGGATCGTGGGTTCGAATCCCACTCAGGGCATGAATGTTTGTGTACGTTTTTCTGTGTTTGTGTGCAGGTAGAGGCATTGCGACGAGCTGATCACTCGCCCAAGGAGTTCTACCGTATGTGTAAGATTTAGAAAAACCGAAGTGAACGGAGTTCATGGAGGTAGGCCTAGGCCCACTGGGGCTGTAGTGCCAAGGAAAAAAAAAAGAGGTCACGTGTCACCGTGACTAAGACGCGGGTTTGGATTAATAATTGGATTTATTGGATACTTAAAAGTGGTAACTACATTTAATTATTACACTATTAAATCTCTATATTAAAACCGTCACAACACAACAATATTAAGGTCAGTGCCTAGTTCGGTTCTGCTATATGTTTCGACTATTAATAGCCATCATCAGGCAAATACATGACTAACATATATACACCACTGAACTGCAGTACTAATAAAATTGGATACAATACTATTAATTCTATTAAAATATTTGACGTAAAAATACAATAGCTTAGATTATACAAAGCAAAATTTATAATATAGAATAAGAATAGATTCAGAACTCCCAGTAACATCTGTGGGTCCTATTTCTGTTTTGTGGAGACCCCGGTCGGTCCCTTTCAAATACGGCCTGAATACCAGGTTAGATATTCGCACCCAGAACTTTCCGAATGATTTTTTTAAATTATTTTATGTTTCTCTTTACACATATTCTAAAATTACACTAATTTCTTAATGCTTAAATCATTTATATTAGCTCTGTATATTGATGTAGTTCATTATAAAGAAACCTGCATTCCTTTCGGAAAATTAAGTCGTAAGTAACGGGACAGTTCACCGAAACTTTGCCTGCCTCGCGGGTTACATGCCTATGCTTCAGTGACATCTCTCCAAGTTCTGCAGACATCCCTGTTTCCTGGAGGACAGTAGTTCAAACTGAACGTTGATAATATTTCTCCTGAAATTCTATGATTCTTTATGGTGGAAATAATGAATCAGAAAAATAAAAGAAAATTTTGAAAAATAATTATTGTTTATAGAAGGAGGCCCTAAATCTAGGAGTTGATGATGGTTAGTTGAGTAGGTTTCTGTTTAATTGTGAATTCAAATATTTCATAATTCCCTTCTTTAGCTGAGCTAATAAATAATATTTATTCGAACTACTCTAAACATAAGGCACAATAAAATTAATCGTGAAGTTCGAAATGAGTCTCATCAAATTCTCTCTTCTGATTGGTGAAGGAGGCAATGTAAGTAATCCTGCGTCGTGACTCTATTCTACGTTTTAAACTTTCTGCTCATTTCATTTCGCCGACATATCTGTGGTCTGAAATAAATGCTGATTATTTTTATGACTGTTGGCCACTAATTAACCTGCCACCTATTACACGGGTTTCAAACCACGTTCAGTGGCAGTAAAAGTCAAACGAGACTCCACATTTCTCAGGCCGGTCCGACTTGGCTCACAGGAATTCGGACAAATTATACAAAATGATTCTAATTTATTGTCGGAGTTTCTATGGTCTCTAATTTTCAAATCGGAAAGAATAAAATAAAACGGATTATGGAATATGAAAGTATAACTCTAAAAGGCTTGTTACGTATAGAATTATTTCTGTCGAATGATAAACAACTTCGACAAGTCCGCCTTTCTTGACGCATAGGGTGTCCAACCTTCCTGGATTCGATCAATATCTTCCTGTTAATGTTCGGTATTTCCTCTCCTTTTCGGTGCAGAACGCTACCAGTCTCTCGAAATTGCTTTAGCCAACGTAAAATAGTATTTTATGACGGTGTAACTTTTCCTATGTAGTTCTATAACGACGTTGTCTTTTGGTTAGCAAAGTACGCATATTGCTCTGTCTTGAACTTTAGCCATTTTTAAGTATGACGTCATATTTTAGCCCTGACCTTAATACAGCGAGAAAAACGTACCTATAAATAAAACTTTTCGAGGTACGTTTTCATTTTCCGCAAACAGTTTCCTATTAGTGCTTTCAGTTTCAATATTATGAGCCATGAAAATCCCGACAATAATTTAGGATCACTGTGAGTATAGAGAATAATGCCTTCTGGCTTCAGGGGCCGTGTGTTTCGGCAGAAGTTCAGTGACGTTTCGGAGATACGTAATGTCTCCATCTTGAGGGTCGAAAAGTAATATAGGCTAGTAAGTAGGAAGAAGGCCGCGCCATAGATCAAGCGGTTAGTCGCTGGCTTCCCACCACGACGGCCCGGGTTCAATCCCTCGTCTAATCAAATGGGATTTGTGGTGGACAAAGTGGCGCTGGGGCTAGTTTCCTCCGAGTACTTCGGTTTACCTGCCAATCTTCATTCCACCAAATTCTCCATCATCATAATCACCCGGAGCAGACTACAATAGGCCAATCAGTGGCCGCCGTGCCGAGTGGACCCAGTTGGACTCCACCCACCACTAAGGGAATTAAAAAAAAATTAACGTGGGTGACCTTCCAACTACACAGTGTCGCATAATCCCAGAAGATAATACTCGATGTGAAAACATAAGATCTAATGCAGAAAACATGTTTATTAGAAATTTGCATTTAAGAATTTTACAGCTTCACTGAATGCAAGAAAACTTTTCATGTACAAGATAAAGAAGTCGATAAGAATAAAATAAGTAAATTTGGCTCATTACTGGGTCTGAAATCAATTGAAACGTCCTGGACACACCTGGTGTGATATTTCCACTACCATGAGCACACCTTCCTTCAGTATTGTGCAGTCGTCGCCAAATGATCCGGAACATTTGACAGCCACGTTCCACCTCTCTCGTTACATACTACTTTGCCTTGTATAACAGTTGCAATGCAGTAAGTGTATTCACAATGGATGTCCACTTCAGGTGTGGCGCAAGGGACACAATGCTTTCTAATACCTCTCTTTTCCTCCCCGTTTCGGAGTCTTGTTCCTAGACATTTGGTAGGATTCCTTGGACGGGAGATCAGCTCGTCTTCAGGGTCTCTATCTACTCAAGGAAAGAGAAACACGAAAGGAAACATGTACACCTCTGTGTCCCGCATGGGGTTCGAATCTAGTATCCCAGTGCTGGAGCAGCTTACAAAAATCCTTCCCTGGTTCTATCCTGAGCCAGATGAATCCAGTCCTTGTCATCCCATCCTATTTCTTTAATCTTCATTTTATATTATCCTCCCATCTACGTCTACACCTTCTTATTGGTCTCTTTCCGTCTGGCTTTCCCACCAAAATCCTGTACGCATTCCTCTTCCCCTCATGCGTACTATATTCTCTGTCCATCTCATCCTCCGTGACTCGATAATTCTAATTATATTTGGCAAAGAGTACAAGTGTTCAGACTGGCTCTGGGGCCCACCCAGCCTATCCAATGGGAACTGGGTGCTTTTTCCTGGGCGTAATGCGGCCGGGGCCTGCAGCTGATCACTCACGTCCAGCAAGTGCCGAGGTCAAGGATATGTGGATCTATTCATTCACTTCACCATACGCCTTCATGGCGTGGTGCTTAATTAGTTAAGTACAGGGATAATATTTTTTAAGAGTACTAGTTATTAAGCTACTCATTATGTAGTTTTCTTCAGTCTTCTGCCACTTCATTCTTTGCGCTTTAAATATTTTTCTTCAGCACTCTGTTCTGAAATACCCTCAATCTATGTTCTTCCCTTAATGTCAAAGACCAAGTTTCAACACCGTACAAAACTAAAGGCAAAATTACGGTTTTGCATATTTTAATTTTTACATTTTTAGACAGCATACGAGAAAAAGAAACATAGATGTTAAACGGAGACAAATATCGTGCCCAAGTGGGAGACGAAGCGATTCCACGGAACATCTCTATTGTTTCTGGTCTTTATTATCGGTCTAGGCACCTTGAGCTCTCCCGAGAATCAAACCTCGCATTGTCTGGCGACTAGTGCCTCTCTTGTGATAAGGTTGATCTGAACATAACATTTTAGACATACGTGCACATTCTGGAGCTACAGGGTTCATGACATTACATTAATCAGTTCATGACGTTACGTATTTCTTTACTGTTGTTGTTTAGTGTAGAGTAGGCTTATTTTTATTAAGGTATTAATTTTTATTTTGTAGTTGTAATTATAATTGTTGTAGTAGTAATTTTATTTGCATTGTTTGCATTGTGTGTAGTGTGTCCTTTATTGTTTGTGTAGTGGTTTGCATGCTGTTCTGTTTGAGTGTGATTTGTGTTATTTGTGTGTTGTGTCTTATTGTAGTACTTCTGCCACCGCGTAAACCCCATTTTCAGTTAAAATAATAATAATAATCTCGGCCTGAACACCGGGTTCCTTGACTGGGATTCTTCATGGTTTTCCCCAGTTCGTCCAGTCCCGTGTTTCTCAACCTGTGGTCCGTAGTATTACATAGTCCGCGTTCTATTATATGAACTGTATTTCATAAAATCATATAAATTTATAAGCAATGATGAATCGTTTTTAACCTATCTCCCTTATTTCGAAAGAAACAAAAGTGTGTTTACTTGCGAACCATCCCGCTAAGCCGGAGATACAAATGAGCAAGACATGGTGCCCTCCTAGCAGTAGTTTCGTTGGCTTGATAAACCCGAAAAGGGGGCATCAATTTTCGAAGAGGGTACATAACAGACATGAAATTAATGCTCGCCCAAAAGCGAGGGAATGACATGTCCGCTGCGCGGCAGCTCACGAGTCCAGTTCAGAGAGAACATGTGCTGACGTTGCACTTTGTATCCGTTTGTGACGCTCGCTGTGTGTCCTATCTTCGCACCCCGCTAAAATTGGGGTCTTTTAAAGCTTATGAGATCATCTTGCTTTTCCGCAGGTTCCTCCTAATGTTAAGGGTTTCTATGCGGTCCCTCTCGTGTCTAAGGAACGTAGGCGATTTGTTCTTCTCAGAACTTATTGTGTATGGAATCACCTTGCTGTCTGTGTGCTTGTGTCCCCCCCCCCAATCAATTTTAGGCTTATGCGGCTTTTGAGATCGTCTTGCTGCCTGTGTGTCCCCTTATCGTTGGTAGGCAACGAGTTTCTGCATTTTCCTCCCTTAATTTCTCGTCTTCTATACGGCCCGTGTCATATCCAAGGAAATCAGGCATTTAGTTCTTCCCAGAACTTCTTGTTCTTAATTCAGTTTTAATTAGGGGATGGAAACTAGACATTTATAGATACTATAACTATATTTTTTTTTTTTAGTTAGTTTAGTTTCTTGGTCTGGAGTGTGTCTGAGTCCGCTTGATACGTCGGCCACTAACTGGCCTACTGTACCAGCTCCGGATGGTAGATGAGTACGGAGCATTTGGAGGAGTGAGAATTGGCAGAGGAAACCGAAGTACACGGAGGAAACCTGCCCAACACCACTTTGCCCACTACAATCCCACATAACCTGACCAAGGCTCGAACCCGGGCCGCAGCAGTGCGAAATCGGTGACTTACCGCCTGAGCTATGACACGACCCTAATTTTTTTCCTTACTGGCTACTTACTGTGCTATGACAGCAGAGTGCTTTGCGCGTGCGCCGACCGCATGTGTAGTGTTCAGCAGTTGCTGAGAGTTGAGAAACACTACTGTTCGCAAATGCTGGGATAAGTCACTACCGTTTCCTTCCAGATCCTTCAGAACCTATTATTCAGCAATCACCCTACCACCCGACACTGTATTGGCTAATCTACGCGTAGTTACTGGTAGCATCGCAAAGTAAACCTCACCCCCACAAAATAAACCTTTTTAAGGTGATGTTATACCAAAGTGTGAATAGCTGTATATAGTATTGTTTCCTTTCGTTGTCACTTTTTTCAAGTTCATTGCTTTGCTAGAGCTTCAGAAAACGTCTTGATATTTTAAGGAACAGAATCCTTTCAAATGTCTACTGCCCTTTCTTCTATGTAATCACCCTTTTTTACGAAAGGAATTTTGACCGTTTTGTTGCCGCAATTAACATGATGCGACATGAGAACACAGCCCTAGATATACGACAAAGGCAACTTTTATTTTTATGGTAGGAAAGGTCTTTGCTGTGAAGTGCTAAAGGACTTGAGATAGGACTGTGAAAAGTTGGTGGGGTGATGGGGGGGGGGCTCTGCTGATGATCAAAGAAACAGAACGACTCTTTCGGTCTCTTCGCCTCATTAGTGATGTCATAAACATGAGAGAGAAAGAAGAAAAGAGAGTGACAGGAAACTGAGGACGTCACTGAAACATTTCATAAAGAATAGACCATCAGCATATGCAGTGAAGCGAAAGAGATTTTGAATAAAACATGCGTCCCTGTAATGCGATGCTCATAATCCAGAGAGGAAATGGGAAGTTTGAGCACTGCCGGAAAAGTAAATGAATTTACTGCAGAATGCAATCATGGGAAGCAATTTATATACCAAGTTGCCATAAAAATTTATTCTGAAAATATTTGTTACGATAGATATGTAAGATGTGTATGAGATTGCGAAGGGAAAGAAATTTTGCATCTCCGTAATGCCAGTACAGGAAAATCAGCATATCCCGATTTCGAATGTCATCTCATTTACTTGTTAGTATTTCCTACATTTCGGGATATTTGCATCACAGTTCAAAAAGCGTAGCGCTAAGGCTGGGCCACGAGAGCGGACGAAGTACGTCCGTTGCAACGAACGTACTTTATGACGGACGTTGCTGAGGACACCACACAGTTGCAGAGTGCGGTGCGTAGATTTTGTCTGCAATGGAGCCAGAAGAGAGCATGGCATTCGCCTCTCTTGTTTATTTCTACAACGGACGTCACGATGTTCTTTACAACGGACGCATTTTCTGCGCTCGTGTGGCCCCAGCCTAAGAGTCTCTATAGTTATAACAACAAACAGATTTCCAAATGTGTAGGACTTGAGGTTATCACAGCGGTGGGGAAAAAGCCTTCAGTCTTCTGAAATATAGCCCCGTGTGTAAGGTAAAATTGTCCCTGCGTTCTACCTTTTAAGCACTACGCCATGAAGGCGTATGGGGAAGTGGATGTATAAATCAATATTTTCTTGACCTCGGCACTAGTTGTAGGTTCACGCCCCCGCCGCTTTACCCTAAGGAAAGAGTATCCGGTACTCATTGGATAGGAGGGTGGGTGGTTCCAAGGGCCGGTCTGGACGACGTGGAGAAAAGAAAATTCTTGAACCTACCGTGACTCGAACTCCGACCCCTTGGTCATCAAGCCCGCAGCTAGTTGCTATATTGATTACGCTATCCGAGCTCCTAAGAGGATGGGGAGTCTTGTAAATCAATTTACGTGTCCAAGGTTGATGTAGCCCCGAATTTCATGGTCGAAGAATAAGTCAATGAAGAAACCGCTGTGAAAAAGATAGAAAGCACCTTGATGATGGATGTAACATGTTCTTCCGAAACGTCGGTTGATTTTCGACGGACTACACACCGTTATATTCCAAGAGACAGAACTTTTTAGACCTGCAACTCTCTACAGAGACTGCTTAGCGCTCAGTTACAAGGGAGCATTTCTTGGCCATTGGCTTGTTACACAAAAATGCTCGACCGCAAGAACAATGTGCTCCCACGATTTTGGAGGGTTGTGCGTGCGTGACTATAGGACGAGTTCTTGGATTGGATGATTGCATTTATTAACACCTTATTCTACAATTCGGAACTACAGGTAATACAGCGCTATCGTTGATTTACACACCTTAGTGTACACTTTTACACCCACTATGATTCTGAATCTTCGCTAGTCATATCCTGTCAACGGATTTATCACAGTCTCACCGTAACTTCAAATCCCACATGAAGTCTTCTTTTTACAGTCTAATTCCTCTCTTGCCATTTCCTCTGTTACCTTAGACTGCCATCTCCAGAACTCGATCCAATTCTTGAAATCTACTGACTGCTCAATTTGAACTTTTCGTTATATAGCCTCGGGCCCGACTCCACAGAAAACACTGTCTTCTATTGTCCCGTATTATTTTAGATGTGTTTACTGATCCGTTGTCTAACAATAGACGTCCTCTTTTAGCGCACGTCGGTTCACATGGGAATGTTTTTACAGAGTCGTTGCCCAGCAATGGTTCTACATGCCACATTAAATTCGAATAAATTGTTTAGAAGTAAAGAACTGGCATAAGGTGGAAGTAAACGGCTGTGGTCTACTTTAGGGTAGTATCTCAGTAACTCTCTAGCAAGAGATAGTAAAGCGACTAGAATCTTGATTAAATTATAGCTGACTACGGGCCGGAATCCGAAATCCAGACCTCTTGAATACGAAACGTCAGTACTCATCAATCCACGGCAAGGTTTGGTAGGAATAAGAAAATAGTATACACTGTGAAACGGAAAAGTCTAAGGAAAAGCAGTGATGACCTACTTCAAGGTAGATCATATTATATTAGAATTCTCATGGGACTCAGACACTTCAGTTACACGTATGTGGTACACAGTAATCTCTCTGGTACCTTATCCCCTGAGCTAATCTGCTCGAGCTGAAGTGACTTTGAACATTTCTGAGTCTTCTATCAGTGAGTATATCGCGATTATACATATTTTCGTCCATTCATTCATACATTGATCAATCGCTCTACAGCCTTTTGTTTGGCCCTGACCTGTTCTACAGTTACGTAATCTTTTTACACAGACGGTAGGACTCCTTGGACGAGTGATCAGCCCGTCGGGAAGTCACTGCCACTACCTACACACAGGACCATACAAACACAGAATAAACGCACATACAGACATCAATTGCTTGAGTGAGATTCGAACTCACAATCCTAGCATTCGAGCGAATGAAGACAGTTCATGCCTTAAGGAGCGTCCATGTTACTCGTGCTCGTGCTCGTGTGACTCGTTATGCTCGCGAGTAATGTGGACGATATGACAAGTCACGAGACAAGAAAATTTTAAATTTTTAATTTAAAAACTATAGCCAATAAATTAAAATACGACTACAGCCTATACACACTACGAGTAAATATACGGATCCTCACGCGCCGAAGCCTGGCGAGCAACTGAAGTAGTGTGGACGAAGATTTACGGGCACAAGTAAAAGTCAGACGAGTCTCCCGACGAGCACAAGCCTGGCAAGCACGAGCACGAGTAATGTGGACGCGCCTTTAGACCGCGCGGTCACTTTGATCCGTCGGATTGTATATATACACAGTTATAACTGGTAGCTTAGGGGACCACTGGAACTACGTGTCAAGTCGCGCTGACAATAACAGTGCATAATTGCAAAACGGATCATAAAGGGATTGTTTCGTTTCCACATTCAGTCTGCAGCTGGAGGGTTGTACCGGCTTTACTTCTGTTCCCATCGCTGTATCATTCTTCACGTTGTTGAAACCCCACTATTCGCAGTTCGTGAACTCTTCTGCACATTAGGGTAAACATCACAGCCAAGTAATTTTTATTTACATAAATTTTAAAGAGTAGTCTCTCAGATAATTGCAATTATTTCTATAGTCTGGAAATGTACTTCTAGTTGAAATGAAGTTCCTCCAAATATTACTCCTCATCTCTGTGAATTTTGGTGGCACGCTGTAGCATAGTTCATTGAGGCACTATACTAAAAGCCGGAAGGTCACCCGGAAGGTCACTTGTTCGATTCCCGATGATGTAATTGATTTTTTCTATTGACCTAATCCTTCCAGCCGCACTATGTCTCTGAGTTCGACTCAGCCTCTAGCCGAAATGAGTACCAGGAATCTTCCTGGGGGTAAAGGACGGCCGAAGCCCGCGACTGACCTCACCATCATCTCTGAGCCGATTGTCTAGGAAATGTGGGAGCCACGACGTATCATAATCCTATGTGCTTCCACGTCCTGTTACAGGAAGAGCTTCACTTTAATTTCGTTTAACGTAAGATGAAGTATCTCGGGTTCAGTACCTAGGTTGTTAGCAGTAACATTCCTTACATATATCCCGTCTGATTATCGAGTGCCTGTAGCAAAGTTCTGAACGCCTCATGACTGCACAGTCTGTACATGCAAAGTCTTCCTCTGCGGTCCCTCGTCCTTCTGCAATTTATATAGTCACGTCAGCATTCACTAGCTCCAGACCGAAACCAGTGTTCTCTGTCAGGCGAGGAGCATGTCTGCGTATATGACTGACTCTCAATGGAGTTGCTTATTGGATCCAAAAGGATCATATAATTGGTGTTCCTATCTGCACGGAGCGGTCGGCCCACAGCAGCGGGGCCCCTGAAGCTGCAGGAGGGCTGATTGTGCGCAAGAGACATTCTGCTGGAAGGTTACTCAACTTCTTGGTCGTGCCATAGCTCAGGCAGTTAGTCGCCGCTTCCCACCGCTGCGGCCCGGGTTCGAGCCCGGGTCTGGTGATGTGGGATTTGCGGTGGACAATGTGGCACTGGGGCAGGCTTTCTCAGAGTACTTCTGTTTCCCTTGCCAATTGTCATTTCACAGACTGTTCCACATTCTTCGTCTATCATCCGGGTCTGGTACAATAGGCCAGTTAGTGGCCGACGTACCAAGTGGATTCAATGTCACCCCACCTTAGGAAACTAAACAAAATCTACTCAACTAATTTAATTTCAAATTATTCTAATAACAAACAGACGAGTGAGGATATTTCTAGATCAGTATAAAATTTTTATCATTGAAACTATTCTAAAAAAAAATATCAAACGTAAATTTGCCGGACACGTTTTATCAGCTGAGCTGCTTGATTTGTATTCGGCACTCGCTAGTTTGCATTCTCGGACAGGCCACCGGCTGGTCTGATTTTATTTCTTACACCACCGTAAAATTAAAATACTGAAATTTTCCCTGGGCGTAATTAATTAAGCATCAATTTATGAAGACATATGGGGGAGTGGAGGTAAAATCCCATCATCCTTAACCTTGGTACTGGATGGATGTGGGTGGTACGCTTCACGGCCATGCATTCCACCACCGGGGAAACATCCCATGGTACACGCCGGATAGGAAGCTGAATACTGTGAAGCAGAGAACATCTATTGCCACCGCCGGGAATTGAACCCCAGTTCTCCTGGCTATAGCCATCGCTTTACAGACTGAGCCACCCAGGGAAAAATTTTGAAAAGGCAATGTTCTCATGGCCTGACTCGCTGATAACCTTGGGTCAGTCGCGTTTCATTTTAATACCAGAAAATTTACAATAAAAAATTGTATTCTATTTTCAGAATTCAGGCAAGGGAAATTATGCGAGGGAATGTTGTAGGCGCTGATGCACTGGAATTTTTTCTGAGAGTTAACAAATAATCACAACTCACCCCACCCTGCAAATCTACATGGTCTGTTAACTTACAAAACAAGAATCCACGAATAGTTTTACTCATCTTCACAGTTCCTTAGTGTACTCGATTAAGACGAGAACCAAGATGTAATGCTTGGAATAAAGGGCAACTGGAGTAAAACGCTCTGAGGAAAATCTAAGGGTGCAGTTCTCAGTTACAATCGTGTATATATGATGTGAGGGGGGAGATTTTTCTCTTTACGCCGTCCTGACCGGTTCTGTGGCCCACCCAGTCCAGTGATTGAGACTAGCTCTTTCTAAGGGGCCCAACTGAGTAGGTTTATCCTTCCCTATCCACCTGAAGACGGAGACAGATCCAGTCTCCGAAACGTCGTGGTTTTTTTTGTCTTTTATATACCAGACGATGGGTGAAGTCCAAAATAAGCCAGAAGAAGTACCACTCAATCTCGTGTCCAGTGAGTAACGGTGACGCGTTCCTTGGGTTAAAAGGCAAGGGCGTGAAATCAACCACTCAACTGCACCTAGTGCCGAGATGAAGGATGCGTGGATCTATGTATCCACTCCCCCATACGTCTTCATGCTGTAGAGCTTAATTAGTTGAGCACAGAGAAACTTACGATCCGGGATATCTCAGTCGGTTTTTCAACTACGCTAAGGGCTGGACGACCGAGGAATCGTGGTTTCATTCCCGTCGGAGGCAAGGGATGTTATCTCTTCCGTAAGGTCCAGAGAGGGACTGGGGGCCTACGTGGCTCCTATACAATGGATATCAGGGGGTGTTTCTCATGGGTAAAACGACCAGGGCGTGAAGGTGACTATTCGCCTCCATCTATTACCGAGGTCAAGAATGGTGGAGCTCTAACTCCATTCCTCCATATACACACGTGGTAGGGCCATTAAGTTCGTGGAATATGGTTTTATCGCATCATATTACAAGGTATTCACATACACTTACTCAGATCCACACGGGCCCTCAAATAGTTGCCGTTGGCCGCTATGCAAGTCTGCAAGATATAGCTGTCGAAAACATTGCTGAAACATATTGGCATTAAATTCCCGTACGATGCTTTGCTGCCATTCCACGAACTTACTGATTGTGGTAGTATATACATACATATTGTCATACCAAAACATACCAAAAACTGATGCCGGAAGCAGCGTCATCAGCTGCGACTTGAAGCAGAGAGCTAAGTTCGTATAGCAACAGGCGTGACCAGGGTGGTTTGAACGGCTGTTGTACTGCGATGTGAAAGCAAATGGAAAAACTACCACATTATCACTTTTCCTGGATAGTCTCTTTCCAAAAACAGAGACACCATATATGCGAACCAGAAGACGCAAGAAGATGCTGGATGACCTTGGGGACAGAAGAGGATATTCTCATTTGAAGGAGAAAGCTCTAGATCGCATTAAGTGGAGGAACTGTTTTGTAAGAGACTGTGGACCTGTCGTCTGGCAGATTACTGGTGAATGAATGAATATTGTCATGTGTATGGGTGACTATAGACGGGGTTTTGATTGGTAATTGGATTTATTGAACACTTACAGATCGTAACTACAAGTAACTATAGCGCTATCGCTAATTCACACACTCTGCAGTTCACTACTGTAGTCACTAAGTCTTCTCAGTTTTCTGTATCTTCATAGGTTGTCGCCTGATAACGGCTTTCAAAGCCTCAGCCTGAGCTTCCGTGTTCACTTCCTTGCTGGCCTGCTTTTCTGTATCTTCATAGGTTGTCGCCTGATAACGGCTTTCAAAGCCTCAGCCTGAGCTTCCGTGTTCACTTCCTTGCTGGCCTGCGACTATCTCCCAACTAATTCCTACTCTTTTAAATACCTTCTCAAGATTCTCTCATAATCGTAGCTGTTCCTCGTTATACAGACTCGACACGGACCGAACAGAAAACACCTCTTCCAACAGTTGCTCTATTGTTGGATCAAGTAATTTTCTCATGGAACGTATAAAGAACATCATTCCTGTGTTACTCATATGTTGCCTGTTACGAATCTCTTGCGGTCATTACCTAGCAACGGCTCTTGTTACAGAGTCATTACCTAGCGACGGCTGTTATATAGCTGCTTGTTTCGCGGTCGTTGCCTAGCAACGAATCTGCACACAATACGTATTAGTGCAGGAGCCACTGAGAATTCGGCGATAAGTCTTTTCATTTGTTGTATGAAAAGTTAAGCTATCCCTGTGACAGGCCGTGGAGGCCCATGGATTTGTGAGACGTCGAGGCTCCCACATTTTCTAAAAATCTACTCACAGAGGGCGGTGAAGTTGCCAGCCTTACGCGCCGGCCGCTCTGTAGCCCAGGAATATTCCTGGTACTCATTTCTGTTAGTGGCTAAATTGAAAAATTCAGTGGTCCGAGACCTTCCGGCTTGTAGCATAGCATATCAAATAACTACGGTACCTCGTGCTCTCTTTGTTTCATAAGCGTTCCTATCACTAACTTCCCCTTCTTTCCCCCGTCTTTTCTGGTCCTACATGTTACCGAATGACACATCGAGGCCGGTGTTCAACTCTTCTACGACCGTTAACAAGCCAAAGTAGTTAGTCACGAACCGTCTCCTTTATGTATAGTACACTACACTTCACATAGAAGACGGAATAGCTCAGTCGGTATAGTGACGGGCTTCGGACTGGACGGCAGGGCTTTGGTTCCCTGCAGGGAGAAGAGATTTTTCTCCACTCCTCAACGTCAAGACCGGCCCTGAGGCCCATTCACCCTCCTATTCAATGGGCACCAAGGTATCTTTCCGTGGGGGTAAAACGTCCGGAATGTGAAGCTGACCACATCCATCTAGTGCCGAGGTAAAAAAAAAAATGGAGCTACACCTTCACTATTCCACATGTATCCACGAAATAGCGCTTAGTTAATTAAGCACAGGGACAAGTTTACATCTTTACACTTCACATATCCACATGAAAATATTATCAGTACTCACAGAATATGCACGATACAGTGCAACAAGAGACCGCTCAACCCTTCGTGACCTTCTACACAACTTACGTCAATGTATCGCGTTACCACTCGGTAATTCTCTGCTATGGTTACCTGAAGTGCCGATCACGGTGACCGCGCTGTCTAAGCCATGAACTGTCTTCGCTCGTTCAAACACTGAGATCGTGGATTCGAATCCCACTTGAGGCATGGATGTCTGTGTGCGTTTATTCTGTGTTTTTGTTGTTCTGTGCCTAGGTAGCGGCCTTACGACTGGCTGATCCCCGGTTCAAGAACTCCTACCGTCTGTATAGGATGAAGAAATTGGAAAACAGTGAAGGCCCAACAAAGGGCTGTAGAGCCATAGATATATAGGTTTCTTGAAGTAGGGTAATGACGATCATAAATCTACATAAAGTTAAATTGTGAAGTTGTCCTTGTGTTAAATTAGTTAAGTACTATGCCATGGAGGCGTATGGGGTAGTGGAGGATCAGCACCACCTTTTCTTGACCTCTGCTTCAGATGGACAGATGGAGTTGAGTAATTAGCTTCACTTCAGTTGGATTGTTTGTGAGCTAGAAGTAGCTGGTTTGAGAACTGCTGCGGTTCAGTTGTTCTGAGCTTTTTGCTGTGAGAAGCTGGTAGCTCAGGACGGGGACAGTTCGTAAATCCAGAGGAAGGGGAACAGTCGCCTTTGAGAGCCGCTACCAAGCAACGGCTAGTGAAGACATGGCTGTGGACACTATTGTGAGTGTAATAGTGAACTGTAAAGTGTATTCATGCACTTTATCATATTGTCCAATAAATCCGGACATCAATCCAAAACCCG
Source organism: Cryptotermes secundus (assembly GCF_002891405.2). Classification (NCBI taxonomy): domain Eukaryota; kingdom Metazoa; phylum Arthropoda; class Insecta; order Blattodea; family Kalotermitidae; genus Cryptotermes; species Cryptotermes secundus. The sequence continues at coordinate 659,521 of NW_019718273.1, forward strand.
TCTGTAGTCACACTCTATCTCGTGACAATATATATATATATACAGGGTATACACAAAAGAATTATACGGTTTCAAACGTTAATAAATAATTTATTTCTCAACTTACACGGGCACAACGTACACTGTCAGATGCGGCCACTGTCCAAGTTTCTCATGCGCTAATTAGAAACCTCCAATGTGTGCACCCTGGGTCACACGGCACACATCCACACGGTAATCAAACTCTGCTGCAATTGGAGATAACCTTCTCCCTTGGCCACCCCGTTCGGCAGATCTTAGACTGTGCGATTTCTTTCTTTGGGGGTTCGTTAAAGACAGTGTTTATGTACCGCCATTGCCCACGTCCATCCACGAACTTTGTGATCGGACAATGCATGCATTGCAGACCATTACAGCGGACATGCTACACCGGGTTTGGGATGAGTTTGGTTACCGTGTGGATGTGTGTCGTGTGACCCAGGGTGCACACATTGGAGGTTTGTAATTAACACATGAGAAACTTGGACATTTGCCGCAACTGGCAGTGTATACTGTGCCCGTGTAAGTTGAGAAATACAGTTCTTATTAACTTTTGAAACCGGATAATTCTTTTGTGTATACCCTGTATATATACGTATAAAGGGAGAGAGAGAAAAAACATAAGGCTACAACGAATCTATGAAATGCTTTTTTTTTCCTTGGCACTACAGCCCCAGTGGGCCTAGGCCTATCTCCATGAACTTCTCCGTTCACTTCGGTTTTTCTAGATCTTACACATTCGGTAGGACTCCTTGGGCGGGTGATCAGCTCGTCTCAAGGCCTCTACCTGTATACAAACACAGAAAAACGCACACACACAAATTAACATCCATGCCCTGAGTGGGATTCGAACCCACAATCCCGGTTTCCAAGAGAGCGAAGACAGTACATGCCTTAGACCGCTCGGCTACCGTGACCGGCCTATGAAATGTTACCTATACGAATTATGGTCAGCCAGTGAACTGTGCTTCAATGCTTGTATCCTATAAGAACACTCAAACAAGGAAAATTTATACATTGATTTCTGTGGCCTCTCCTAGGTGAATGGCGACGTTTCGGAGAAACATGTTCATAGTTCAGTAGATTATTACCGAATTTCAGGAGGGTCATATTTACGATATATAAGGCTGCCACCGACGTTTCGGAAGAACTTTTTGCTGTTTCCTTGGTGGTTATCGACGTTTATGTGGAAACTTCTTGTATGCTTGTGGGGGTTACGGACTTTTCGAATGATCATTTCCCCACCTTGAGTCTCTCATCCCAAGTTCTCGTTGACCTTACTTCTTCACCGTATCCTCCACCGTTCATACATAGATTAACTTAAAAGTATTCCAACATTACTTGCTTCTGTTTCGAAGAGGAGGCAGCAGCTTCCTTCAAAACGTCGAATGCAACCCATAAGACTACACGGTGTTACATATACAGCATCATATGTTGTCCATAAACAATTGCTTTTCAACATATCTCTCTATACATCACACAGAACGTTTTGCTTAGCTGTAACATACTCAGTTACTGTTCGTGAGAAGCTCCTATTCGAACCTCTGCCGGGACACAAGGTATTATTGCCGAGGTTTACCGCGAATTTCTTCAGTCTGTCCAGGCACATACTGGGAAAATACCTTAGTTAGGTCACGACTGATCCCTTCCAAATCTTTTCAGATTCATCCATCAATGAACCCATCGTTCGATTTCCTACTGTAGTATGTAGACCCGTTACTAGGTGACGACCGCGAAACAAACAGATTCCCACGGGACGAGTCCGCGCGAAACAGTAGAGGAATTGCTGGTAATGGTATTTTCTACGCGGTCCGGGCCGTGATATTATAAACAGGAGAATTATTCGAGGGCCAGCCAGTGGAGAGAAGGATAAGATGTTGGTGTGAGATGGCCGCCAGCCTGGAAGTTAGGCAATTGCAGCAACAGTGAAGCTGTGGAATATTAGGCAGTGGGCAACGACTTGAACACAGAAGCTGAAAAATTGTCATTTTTGAGAGCTGTTAAGAGGAAACGGCTAGTGAAGACCTGAAAGATATCTGTGCTGCGGTTAGTGTGACTTTGCAGAGTGCGTAGATAAGCTTGTAGTTCCGAGTAACGTCCTGTAAGTGTGCAATAAATCAAATTACCAATCCATACCGCGTATATAGTCACTCAATCACGTGACCACACGACCATCTCGATATTTTCAGCGCAACAAAATAATAAGTAAGGAAACTAGTCCCGTTCCTTTTTGGCCTGTGTGGAACACCGTTCCTCTAAATGCAGGAAATGGCAGGTGTTTAAACGTTTACACATGCCCGAAGGGAATGCGTCAAACGGGGCTCGAATAATATCCCACACATGTGCAGCGCTGCGGGGAAGCATTCCATTCCCATATTAAATGGATTTACTTCCCTTGACCACCACCTCACGATTGGGTTTGTAGCAATCCTGTTTCAAATTCTGTGGGGTCCTGGGTTCACATTTCAGCCTGAGTCCGAGCAGGTAGCTCGGTAACGCCCCAGACTTTTATTGGAGAAGAACTTGGTTCGAATTTCGGTCAGGGAATCGGTTGTCCTGATTTATGATTTCCATGGGTTTACTCACTCCCTCCTTGACTGCACATTATGTTAGGCTACGGCCACTTCAGTCAAAATTCTTTCCAATTTGTCATTCACCAGTTATCCTACCATCCCTGTACATCTTTCTGTATTGATTTTTACCAATTATGCTGCCATTGTACGCATTGTAGTCTGAGCATCTGGGACACTGGAACTCATAGAGGATTTCGGTGGAAGAGCCACTAGGAAGATCTAAATGTAGATGGAACGATATACTAGAATTTGTCTTTGAGAGAGAGAATTGGGCCGTATGGAATGGATCGATCCGGCTCAGGATAGGGACAAATAGAGGGATCTTGTGAATACGGTAATGAACCTTCGGATTCCATTACATTTTGGTAGAATCTTCCATAGCTGAGCAATTCATGGCTTGTCTCAGCTCCATGGAATTTCTTAGTTAATGTTTTGAACAGGTAAGTCACGATAGCCGAGCGGTCTAAGGCATGTACTGTCTTCGCTCGTTCGGAAGCCGGGAACGTGGGTTCGAATCCCACACAAGGCATGGATGTTTGGTATGTGTATGTGTTTGTGTTGCCCTGTACTTAGGTAGAGGCCTTGCGACGGGCTGATCGTCCGTCAAAGAGTCCTACCGTCTGTAAAATGATCATGAAACTGACAAATCAGCCCTACGCTCCAAAGTGGGTGCAAGAGAAGAGAAAAGAATATACCTCATTAAACTGAAAGTAAGAAATATAAAAGAACAGAACGTAACGATGAAGAAGAAGGTAATAATGTTGAAACGTGTGAAGGAACAGCGAGAGAAAGAGGCGTGGATGAAGTAAAGGGGAAAGGAGACAGTGGAGTTAAGATGGATCACCCAACGAAAAGGGAGAAGAGAAATGCATATAGGATTTTAGTTCCAAAGCCAGAATGAAAGATGGTGTTAGGGAGACCTATACGTAGGTGGTAGGATAATATTAAAATGAATCTTATAGAGATAAGAGGGGGTGGTATGGACTGGATGGATTTAGATGAAGATAGGGCCCAATGGAACGCTCTTTTGAACATGGTAATGAATCTTCGGGTTCTATAAATTCTGGAAAGTTCTTGAGTAGCTGCACAGATGGCAGCTTCTCAAGAAGGACTCAGCTCCACACAATTAGTCTGAGTCACTGATGGCAGCAAAGGGAGATGTACAACGGTTATAGTCCTACATACGTGACCGCGAGGAAAATGTTTGTCACGTTTGAGAATAAAATGTATCCTTATACTAGAGCAAATTCTGCATTTAAGTTTTTCCTTCATTTATTTGTATGGAGGAACATCGGAAAAGAACTCCCTATTAACAAGAATAAATTATTGCAAAAAGTGTAAGAGATCTATTTTCTAAATATCTACGTATTCTCTCAACTTTTTTTCAACCTTCGTGTGAGTATGATTATCATCCCTGGAGACATCCAAGCGGTGTTCGATATTTCTCCAGTTTACGACAAAACATGTCCGAAGTGATTACCACTGCTAACTAACTAACTCCATGGAGCTGAGCCCTTCTTGAAAAGTCGCCAGTCGCTCAGCTACTCAAGAATTTCCCAATATTTTATTGAACCTGTAGGTTCATTACCGTATTCATAAGAGCCCTCCATGGGCCATGCCTTGAGTCAGATCAATCCAGTCCATACCTCCCCATTCTATCTAATATTATCCTCACACCTAAGTCTCTATCTTCCTAGTGGTCTCTTTCCTTCTGGCTTTTAGAGAAAACACTATTAGTATTCACCTTATCCTTATGCGTGCTGAATTTCCGGTCCATCTCATCCTCTTTAATTTTGTCATTCTAATTATTTTTGTTGAGAGTGCAGGTTATGAAGCTTCTCATTATATGGTTTTCCTCCACCTCCTATTATTTCATTACTTTTGGTTCCAAATATTCTTCTCAGCACCTTGTTTTCAAACGCTCTCAGTCTGTGCTCCTTCCTTATTGTCAGAGACCAAGATTCACATCCATACATAGAAAGTCATAGGAACTTCATACAGCTTTTGTGCTCCCGACACTGACAGGTGTCGTCAATTTTCATTCAGTATGAAATTTACCTTTTCAGTTGGATTTTTTAATTGACATAATCCTTCCAGCCGTTCTATGGACATGGGGTCGACCCAGCCTTTAACAAAAATAAGTACAAGGAATCATCCTTTGGATAAAGGACGGCCGGCGCATAAGGCTGACAATCTCACCGCTAACCGTGCACTGATTGTCTAGAAAATGTGTGAGCCGCGGCGTCACACAACCTTATGGGCCTCCACTGCCTGCTATAGTGATAGATTTTACTTTAAGTAATTTCTGAAGATGATTTTCATTGATATCACGTCCAGCTGAGTTTTGTAAGAATGTAGTTTTAGCCACTAATGCTACGTATTCTGGATCACAGTTTTGAATATACCAAGTTGCACATTAAGACGGGGGTTACCTTTGTTCGGAATATGTGTAAACACTGCACTTATGTGTTCACCGTCCTCTCCTGAACTCCATGGTCTTCCATTCGGTTTAACTTGCTTCCTCTTTCCATAAACAAACAAAACGAACTCCGTGGCCTGTAATCCGCAAGCGAACTATACCGACGGAGCGGCCGCCGCTTGTCGGCGAAGTTAGTCCCAACTTTAGCGGATAGAGGCTGTCGCGTGGTCAGGGCAATGAATCCTCACTGCCGTTAATCTCGGATTTCTAGACCGGAGCCGTTATTTCTTTGAAATAGCTCCTCAGTTATCCTCACGAGGCTGATTGGGCCCACTACGTCTCATAAAATCCGGTAGAGCCGATAATCGAACCCGGACCTCTGGATCAGATATATTTAAAAACCAGTGAGCTCTTTGTCGATGATCATGTATTTGTTTAAATTCATTTACTTACTGCATAGAGTTATTTTTGAGAAGGGAATAACTGTTCTGTCGTCTAGTGTTCAGAGTTTCTGGCTACAGATCCAGAGGTCCTGGGTTCGATTCCCGGCGCTACCAGATTTTTTTATAAGTAGTGGGTTTGGAACGGGGTCCACTCATCCTCGTGAGGAGAACTGAGGAGCCATATCAATGAAATAGAGGTTCCGGTCTAGAAAACCGAGATTAACGGCCGTGGGGATCTGTTGCTCTGACCACGCGACAGCCTCTATCCGCTAAAGTTGGCACTAACTTCATCGACAAGCGGAGGTCGCTCGGTCGGTATAGTTCGCTTGCGGAATATAGGCCACAGAGTTTTTTTAATAATTGCTTAAGTTCTCAAAAAATTACAGTAATTTTTATATTCAGAAGTTTCGTTTGCGTTTTCAGCAGAACCCACCACTTGTCTCTAACATGAGCCAGATGAATCCAAGACACGCCTTCCCTTGTTCTATAATTCATATTAAATTATTGAAGAATGAATTAAGAAACGGAAGTTATTTGCAGGCGTTTTGCCGAATCATGAGATGAATATCTTCGGTAGACGAAGTAGGCTACCCTCACCGCACCCTCTTGCATTAGCTCCCTCAAGACAATTATAAAGCCATTACCATCATCAACATAAATTTTATGGAGTCAGGCTATTAAGTTCTGTTCCCATGAATTCCAAGATGGCGTCGATTTCCAACTCTTAATTTTGCTAATCAAGAGTCTCGTTTTCTGCTCAGTCGGTAACAGAAGGTTTACTGTGAACCTCTCCATCACGTGCAGGTCCCATGAATTACAAAATGTTCTTTGTCTCTCCGGCGTCGTTTTGGTCATCCTAATTCTCGTCCTTCCATTGGCCAGTAAGAGAATATAAATTGTAGAACGAAATCTCTTTCCTTTTCTACAGAGAGTTTATTCCAGTGCTCTTTGAATATTTTATCTCTTCAATATTTCTATTAAACACCTCCTTGACCTGTAGGCCGCAAGCTAACTATACGGACCAAGCGACCGCCGCTTGTCGGCGAAGTTAGTGTCAACTTTAGCGGATAGAGGCTGTCACGTGGTCAGCGCAACGGCCCTTAATCTCTTTTTTTTTTGACCGGGGCCTCTATTTCCTTGGAATAGCTCCTCAGTTATCCTCACGAGACTGAGTTGACCCCGTTCCAGACCCACTTCTTCTTAGAAAATCTAGTAGAGCCGGGAATCGAACCCGGACTTCTGGATCTGTAGCTAGGAATCCTGACTACTAGACCGCAGTAGTATTCTCAATATTTCTATCATTCGACTTTTTCTTTATTTGCTAGTGGGGTGGGACTAAGTCCCTTGTACTGCGGCCACTTCTGGCCTATTGTACCAGCCCCAGATGATAGGTGAGGGTGATTGTGGAGCAATTGGTGGATTGAAGATTGGCAGGGGAAACCGAAGTACTCTGAGAAACCCTGCCCCAGCGCCACTTTGTCCACCACAAATCCCACTTGACCAGACCCGGGATCGAACCCGGGCCGGCGCGGTGGGAAGCCAGCAACTAACCGCTTGAAATGTGGCGCATCATTTGACCTTCATATGATGTAAGCATTTGTTCTATAGTCTAAACTAGTGAAGCCTAATGGTGTGTAAACAAAAGCATTTATGCTACTTAAAATGTATGCTACTCCTCGCTGTACTTTTCAGTTTAAAATTTTAGTACCATAATTTACTTTTTTATTGTTTGCAACCTGTTGCGTGAATACAACTAATAATATTAATTTTACAGTTTCAGCCGTCAACGCAACAATTCATTATTAATTTAAACCACGCTATACTTTTCAACCCTTAAAAGGTCATCTTCAGGTGTTCTTAGTTACACGGTTAATTATTGAACTGAAATGCATATCTTCTTTTAAGTATACATTGAATATAGCCAGCAACTTTGCAGCTTATGCATGTAAACTAGAAACATATTTTTAACATTAGTACAATTATAAGAAACAACCGAACATGATCATACGCTACAATTTAATAGTTAATCGCCTAAATTAGAACTCCTGAAAATGATTCTTTAAGGGTCGAAACATGTACTGTTGTTTAATTTAATAAACATTTGTTGGATTGACTGATGAATTTGTAAAAATTAATTTTTAGCCTGATGTTACCTTTGTGTAAAGAGATACTTGTGTGCCAGAATTTATTTTATTATTTTTTGGGCTAATTAACGTCGCTGTCAGTGATTTGAACTCTACAGCGTCCAGTCGTAACATGTTAGTGACGAATAAATTAGAAATTATTTTGGAGGAAGAAATCGTGTCGTAAGTTCAAACTCGTTCCGTCATATCTCGTGGTGATACGGAGGAGAATCACGGAAATATTAGGATAGTCAGTGTTCCAGCAGAACCAGCAGATTCCGGATATTTTCCGAATAAAATTAAGAAGCATTATAACAATTATTCAGAAAATTGTTTTAACAGTAGCAATACTTTTTTGTTTCTTTGTAACATAATGTCAGTATATTTTAATAAGTTCTGAGACCATATTTTCTAAGTAAACGTATCCAGACACTTGCTCCCTTACTTTTCTATCCGTTTCTAATACTGATTTTTGAATATTTTTTCCAAACATTCCCACATTTTAGATTTTTAGTGTGGGAGTTTTGTAATGTAATGTAATGTAATGTAATGTAAAGCTATTACTGTAACAGTTCATGGAGGGCCATAGGGTTGTGAGACGTCGAGGCTCCCACATTTTCTTGGCAACTGGCTCACAGGTGGCGGTGAAATTTTCAGCCTTACATCCCAGCCGTCCTTTATCCTCAGGAAGATTCCTGATAATCATTTCTGTTAGATGTTGAGTCAACCTAAGGTCATAGTGAGGCTGGAAGGATTAGGTCAATTGAAAAAATCCAATAATGTTATCGGGAATCGAACCCGCGACCTTCCGTCTTGTAGCGTAGTGCCTCAATCAACTACGCTACCTCATGCAGTGACATATTTGCTCAAAGCAAGAACTATGGAACCAAAGAAACAGCCGTTGCTAGAGAACGGCTCTGAAAGAACATTCGTTTCTAGGTAAATGTCGCGAAACAGACAATGGAACGACGTTCGTTGATAGGCAACAGATTTTTAATAAACAAGAATAGATGAGCGTTGCTAGGGAACGGACAGGTGAACACGTTCCCAAGGCAACGAATACATATATAAGGGTGAATGTTGTTGTCTGTGTGGGCCGTACCGAGGACAGAAATACAACTGGGGCTACCAAGTCAGTTTTGTAGGGCAATATGAAGAAAAGAGTCAGTGACAGTTAAGAGTCAGTTTAAAGTCAGGCTGTGAAGGAAAAACTTTAGGTGTGTTGTAGGTACAGCCATGTTTGGAATGTCTAGCTCGGTGAGTGTGTTGTAATTACTTGTGCTTACGAGTTGTACGTATATGTGGTCCATAAATCGAATCCAAAACCCCATCTATAGTCACACATTCACGTGACAGGGTTAACTAAAATAAAATACAGACATCTCCTTTCTCTTTCCTCTAGACTATATTTTGACATCACATATGAAAATCTTCCTTAAATCTCATTTAGCTGCATTCAAAGTTGAGTTTGTAAAGGAGTGTACGAGTTCAGAATCGTGGAACACATTTTAGACAGAAGAATGCGATGGTAGGTTCGAAGAGACCTGCTGTATCCAAGTTCATGTTTAGAAAAGTGACGTAATTTCAACAGTATATTTCATTTGCAAGTCTCTGCACTAACATCGAGATCTGTTAATACATTTTTGTTTCGATTCATTTAGATTCGAGATCGAGATATCGATCAGGAAACCGACTATCCTGGCTGAAAACATTTACTGCATTTCCTCAGTACTTCTAGACATATCAGGACACGGTATTTATGTGCCAACATTTCTTCTATTTTGTCGTCTAATTAAAGACTCTCTGTGTCATGAGTTACAGAACGTTGAATGATGTAAATTATTTACGACCGCTTGCTTCAAAATCGTTCCAATTCATCATTTATCTGTTACCCTCTCATTTAACGCAGTATAGACTATCTGATGAGAGCATCTTACAGTGTCCCAACAAATTAATTGATTTTCAGAACTAACCCTACACTCTAGAATCTTCTTAATAGGGTCTGGATCCGTGGTCTGTAATATATCTGTTGAGTAGCCTTGGTGTGAGGCGACAGTGACAAATGGCCAGCTATTATTTCCAGTTGACACACACTTAATGCTGACTGTTGAGGCGGGGGTTGAGACAATACTCGCTATAATTGGTGGAACGTCTATCTTGATTGGTTGCCTCAGCTGCACGACGCACGCGGTACATTTCAACGGCAGCAAGTGTCCTAGTGTAGGCCAGTAGGCGGCAGTCATTGAAATATTACGAACTTGCATTCTGACAACTGCCTGTACAGTCAGTTTCATAAAATTCCTAATAATGTACACTGACTGATTGATAATGTCCTTAAAACGCCTTACTAACAGTTAATATTGTGATATACTGCTCGAAACCGGAAAAAGTGAAATGAGGTGTTCATTCCTAGGCAACGGATACGTGAACACATAACCGTTGCAAGGAAAACGTAAGCAGCAATCGAGTAACTTCAGTTGCTATACAACAGCGCTGTAAACAAGCCTTCCCAATAATAGACAAGATGTGTTTTCTGCGTTGTCCGTGCAAAGTATTTATACAGAAGGGTTCAATCGAGGAGGCGACGAAAAGGGAAGTCTCAAATGTGAGACAGTGAAAAGAAACCCCGTGTGGAGGCGGAGTCGAATACCTCCACCGTGACCCTGCGAGTCGTAAGACACGACGAAAAGAGAAGTCTCAAATCTGAGGCAGTCCCAAGGGACTCGGATCCGAGAAAGGCTGTGATGGCAAAAGACCAGCAGCATATACAAAAGACACACCCGTCCCCTCGTCAGAGAGGGCGCCCACAAAACAAGAAAATAACTGTCCAGCAGTAATAAATATCTGGTCATGAGTCCCAGATTGGGCTCGACACCAAGACTTACTGACTGACCGTAAGTGGCAATGTGACTTTGACTTTGACTTTTGAGACAGTAAAATATGGTCTCAAGTCCCAAGGGACTAGGACCCGAGAAACACTGAGCTGGCAAGGGCCAGCAGCATATACAAAAGGCAGACCCATCCTCTCGTCAGAGAGGGCGCCCCATAGAAAGAAGACCATAATTGTAGAGGAGTAATAAATATCTGGTCATGAGCCAGAGGAGGGTGCTCGATACCAAGACTTACTGACTGACTGATCGTCAGTCGCAATGTGACTTTGACTTTGAGTCGAGTCGAGTTTCGAGACGCGAACGAGCCAGGATATGAGCTTGGGAACAGAGGAATTGAGTCAAGTCTTCAGAATTGGCAGCCGCAAAATAATGGCAAAAAAAAATTAAGCGGTGCAAAGACGTCTTCATGTGTAATTTGAAGTGACAGTGAGACAGTTATAAATCCGTTGCCAGGATACGACTAGTGAAGGCAGAGAAAACTAGTGTTTGTGTAACGGTGAGCTGTAAAGTGTGTACTCGTAGATGAAGGATAGCGCTGTATTATCAGTAATCCAGAGTTATGTGAATAAGGTGTCAATTAATCCAATCATCCAATTCGAAATCCCGTCCATAACCACCCCTAAACATAACAATATGTATCCCTGTGAAGATTATTGTTTCATGACAGAAGTACAGTATTCTGTTACATGCAAATGTAGAATTTAGGCTTGTATTGGCCGCGACATAGCTCAAGCGATTAGTCACTGGCTTCCCACCGCGGCGGCCCGGGTTCGATCGTGGGTCTGGTCAAATGGGATCTGTGGTGGACAAAGCGGTGCTGGGGTAGGTTTCCTCCGAGTACTTCGGTTTCCCCTGCCAATCTTCATTCCACCAATTGCTCCACAATCACCCTCACGTATCATCTGGGACTGGTACAATAGGCCAGAAGTGGCCGTAGTACAAGGGACTTAGTCCCACCCCACTAGCAATAAAAAAATAAGCTTGTATTTGTAATGAACATGTGTTAACATCATCTTATCTGTTCTTAAAAAACAGGACGTTTTTTAAGCACAGACAAGATGATGGATAATGTCCAACAACATATTAATTGTAACAATTTACCATCATGGCAAACTTTTAGATCTTAATACGTAATATATCATTCTTATCAACAATTTTTAAAGTGTAGAGTGAAATTGCTCTATCTCGGAAACCCTTCGGAATAGGACACATGTACATATACACTTTTTTGCTTAGAATGACCGATACTATGACCTCTCAGAATATTGACTTCTCCTCCTGAGGCATTCTGTGTTACTCCACAAATACACCCTGATTTATATACAGGTGTCCCAGGAGGAATGTGCCAAACTTCAGGAGGGTGTTCCTTATGTTAAAGTATGCCGATATAACCCAAAATACCTATGTCCAAAGTTGAACGGTTACGGAGATAATGGCCAGAGGAGTGTGAAACTTTGACCGGTGTTACACACTTGTTGATTACAAAATACATATTAAAACAGGCAGGAATATGTGGTTTCTGTAATGTTAATAATGCACGTAACATCAAACTAACTTGTGAGTGACATGAAGCCATTAAATTGAACTACAAAAAACTCGTACGCCATGTCAAATTTGTCGTTAAGAGTTCCAAGCACTATACATGACACATGAATGACAAGCCCTGACGTAACATTGCTGACTGCGCGTTCTGGTATGCGAGTGTATGGGGCTAACGTGAGCTGCCATCACCACACTCAAGGACAAACGTAGATAAGACATGCCAGCTGACAGGTACAGTGCGTGGACTCGCCAGAAGACCACACTTTTCTCGGGCCATTATCTCCGTAACCGTTCAAATTTGGACATAGGTGTTTTGGGTTATATCGGCATACTTTAACATAAGGAACACCCTCCCGAAGTTTGGCACATTCCTCCTGGGACACTCTGTATACGAAGCAGAAATGGCAAACGCAGTAGCGCAATGTAAGAATAACGGTTATATTTGAGAGGTTTATTAGGAGATTTTTACTTGGATACGAATGTTTCGAAGGAATATTCTCCGTTCATCTTCAGGTTTAAAGTCATCAACTTGGGAATGCATCTAGGTTGTGTAGACGGGTTGCAAGGGAAGTGGTCGCTCAGATACGGGGAGTGGGGTGTAAAGTGGGTAACACGGTTCGGTGTGGGCTTTTTGGATATTGTGATAGTCTAACAGAACTCGGTGGCCTGACAGGAATTGAACTACTGCCTATGATTCCGTGACTTCAAGTCTGTACAATGCCTCCATGAATATAACTGCGGTACATTTGTCCTTGTTTTGCCGAATTGTGGTTTTAATTCTGACCGCCTCTGTGGTCTAATGATCAGAGTTCCTGGTTACAGATCTAGAGGTCCCGGGTTCAGTTCCCAGCGCTACTAGGTTTCCTGAAAAATATTGAGCCTGGAACAGGGTCCACTCTGCCTCATGAGGATAACTGAAGCGCTATGTCAAAGAAATAGCGGCTCCGGTCCAGAAAACCGAAATTAAGGACCCTGGGGATCTGTTATGATGATCACGCGACATCCTCTATCCGCAAAAGTTGGGACTAACTTCGCCGACAAGGGCGGTCGCTCGGTCGGTATATTTCGCTTGCGGACTACAGGCGACGGAGTTTGTTTGTTTGTTTGTGGTTTTAATTCTTATTGCTACTCTTCAAATTTTAAATTCTCAAGCTCTTAAGCTCGGACTATAGTTTAGGAATCATCAATTTAAGCACTAATTTTCAGTTTGAAATATAAAAGAAATAGAAGAGTATTTGTGGATACAAGTCTGTACACAAATTATTGTGAAGCCTGTGTTGTAGAGTTCATCCAGTCTGTTCGCTTCGTAACAATGAAAGTATTCTTTCTCGTCTCGTTTCCGGTCACCTGCTGGGAGAGGTCTGAGTGCGCTTCGCGGCCGCACCGTGGAAAGCCAGGCGTTGAGAGATCGTAATTATTAGTTGATTTATATGTGGTCTCGTTTAAATTATTATTCCTAGTTTTCCACACGCGCAGCGCTAGGCATGCGAGATGGAGAAAAATATAGAGAGCTAAGAAAAATTACGAGGAGGAGCCCATCTTTATTATTATCATTACCCAGAATCTTTTTAATTCCATTGGTTGGGGTGAGACTGAGTCCACTTTATAAGTCGACCACTCAGAATGACTGGATTTCTGGACTTTTTCCATTGTCCGGTATTCTAGAGAGTAGAAAACATGACGTTTCGGAAACTGGACCACTGGATTGTGATTAGCTCTTTTTAAGGGTTCCAACTGAGCAGGTGTCTTCTTCCTCCTTCACCTGAGGATAGAAACAGATACAGTTTCCGAAACTTCGTGTTTTCCGTTCTCTAGAATACCGGACGATGGAAAAAGTCCAAAAAAGAAGTAATTCTGTGTATTATACAAGTACACCATCCTCAGAACTCTTCAGGAGCTACGTCGAACACTGTTTGTCTTATCGTACCAGGCCCAGATGCTAGATGATGATAATTGTGTAGCAGTCGGCGCAATAAGAATTGGAAGGGGAAAACGAACTCCATATATCTGACCTGTGCTCGAAACCGGACCATTGCGGTGGGAAGCCGACAACTGACCTAAGATATTGCACGGCTGACGCCTACCTTATTTTACCACAGATGCTCTGTAAAACTTGTTGTTTCAAAGCTGACCGCTCTGTATACGGTGATGATTGGTGATCCTGCGACGGTTCGCACAGGGTCTTCTTCCGGAGAGAGCAAGGTGTCACGAGGACGAAAGTAGAGTTTGTTGGGTTTGAGTTCTCACGATTGTGACAATGAAAATCATTTTCTTCTGGCTTTTATCATCATGTAGTCCGGCAGAATTCCATCAGAGTTTCGGAGGAACTCACTGTCTCCATTTTCACCGACGAAGAGTAAGCCAAAGAAGAAACCAGGAGGAAGCAAGACGTAAGCTGAGAAAGAACATAAAAATATCCGTCAAGTCATCCGGTATCCCAGCTGAGATTCGAAGGTCGCACCTTCGGAATACAAGTTAAAAGCGTTACCCTTATACCGATATACTCGGTCTTTCCAATTAATTATTTATTACTTATCCAATGATTTGACACTAGAATGCATAGTCAGATAAACCGAAAGTTACTAAATTCCTAAACATTTCATTCTTCGTACGTGACCTTGGGCACATTGCATGAAATAGAACTGTCTCTACGGCTAATGGCAAGAACATTGATTCAAGACGTCAAGGAAATTTGAGGCCTAACGTACATAAAAGTAAATGCTGTATAATAAATAGATTTATACAGGATGTCCCAGGAGGAAAGTCAATGTTTTGGGAGGTAATAGGATCGGTCATTCTAAGCAATATATATATGTACAAGTTAACGGACAGAGGTTAAGCCGTCGACGGGGGAACCTTATGGTACACAACAGGATGCATACAACGAAGATATGCATATGTGTCCTATTCCGAACAGATTCCGAGATAGAGCTATTTCACTGCACAGTACACTGTACACTGTACAGAAGAGCAACACGCAATGTCCTCACACGAGATGCAAAGTGCATTGATGTTGACGGTGGAATTTTCGGAAATGTATTATACTAGTTAAGCTGTTCCAACTTTGTCACTTGAACAATAAATACTGGCATTAGAAGCCGTACGTAATATCTCTTTCTTATCAACAATTTTGGAACTGTATAGTAGAATATCGTAGGGCATGCAGCACGAATGGGAGACAAGAGGAATGCATATAGGATATTGGAGGGAAAGCCAGAAGAAAAGAGACCACCGAGAAGACAAAGGCATAGGTGAGTGGACAATATTAAAATGGATCTTAAAGGAAGAGGATGGGATGGTATTGATTTGATTGATCTGGCTCATGATAGGGAGCAGTGGAGGGCTCTTTTGAACATGGTAATGAACCTTCGGGTTCCATAAAATGCTGGGAAATTCTTGAGTAGCTGCAGATTTGGCTTCTTCTCGAAAAGGGCCCAGCTCCGTAAGTAAGTAAGTAAAATATCTCTCTGGGAAAACGTTCGAAATAAGACACGTACATACACATAATTTTGCTTAGAATGACCAATACTATCACCTCTCAGAATACTGATCTTTCTTTCTGAGACGCCCTGTACGTGTATATTCATCATATTAGTGAGTTGGATTGCTGGTATAATTCATCTGTGGACGAGAATATACATGGATACCGTGACTGTCACTGCAGTGTTGGCACGTGGAGTGACAATTACACGTATAACCAGTTGTGGAGAATACAGCAAATGCGTTTTTAAACAAGAAACCATTACGTGGAAATGAGTTTGATTTCATCAGTTCAATATTATTAGGGTATAACATGTTTCAGTTATTCGGAGCCACCTTCAGAGAGGCTCCACATTAACAGAAACTTGCATTACATTTGCTAAGATCTTACAATAATCGTTAAGTTATAGTAATAATTTATGTTAATATTGTTGGTGTTTATATATTATTAATAAGAAGGTTTGTTGTTGTGTGTTATATCAACGAATTTATACTTCTCTTTCTGTCTCTCTTTGTTAAATATGTGGATGCTCTATTGTATACGCCTAGTACTTGTGTGTGTGTGTGTGTATGTGTGTGTGCTGAACTCAAACAACAGCAAACTTAATCTACTCTATAATTTATAACTGTATAACTTCAGTTGGTGGAGGCATTATGCTACAAGTCGGAAGGTCGCGGGTTTGAATCCTGATGAGATCATTGGATTTATGAATTGACCTAATCCTTCTGGCCACACTATGGCCCTGGTGTCGACTCAGCCTCTAACAGAAATGAGTACTAGGAATTAATTAAATAATTTTCCTCGGCCGGCTCGTAAGGCTGACAACCTTATAGCCATCTTTGAGCCGATTGTCTAAATAATGTGGGACCCTCAACGTCTCACAATTCTATGGGCCTTCACGGCCTGGTACAGGGATAGCTTTAGTTTTTTTACTCTATAACTTTTGACTATACTAAGATCTACAGCGACAACAAAGCAAACTATCTCTGGGATATAACGTGGTGTAGTCCGTTAAAAGCCAATCGACGTTTCGGAGGAACACATCGGTATCTTTGTCTGCTTATTCTATCCTCAAGATGGAGGTGGTATATTCCTCCGATAATTAGACTAAATTTAAACGGATTACACAGTGTTATTCCCCATAACATGCTCTATGAGAACCTAAACTCGTACAAGTTTCTTCAAATGTTGTGGCCTCTTATGATGGCCCCGAAGAGCCTGAAACATGTAAGGCCATAAAAGTTGCGATCTGTCTACATTAAACTTCTTTAACCTGGAAGTTTCTTTATCATCTCAAATTTAATACCAGCAAGACAACCAGGATATTCTGGAAAGTGATGATATATACTGTTGATAGTCGTACGTGGACGTTTCGGAGGAAGCAACTGGATTTGACTCACAAACCGAAAAAGTAAACATGTAAACAGAGTGGGACATCTGCTTGTTGGATATTTGTTCATTCGGGGTGCTGTTTCAGCTACCCCCAACATGAAGCTCTCTTTACTCATTTAATATGAGGTTGGGTGGGTATCGAAAACGGTCTGGATGTTGTGGAGAAAGAGAGAACATTCTCTTGTCCCTGCCGGGAATTGAACCACTATCATCCAACCGGAAACATAGTTGCTATACCGACCGAGCTATCGCAGTACCTCTACATTAGACATCGTAATTTTTAGGACCGTAAAGAATTTTTAAACATAATTTTATCCTTGTTTGTCCTTATGGTAAAGGCAGGAACGCTCATAAACTGAGATTTATGTAAATTAATGTTCCAGTTCCATGAATACGCAATGAAAATAAGTTTATGTGGGGCCCAGCAATGTGGATATTAAACTAAATTATTCGAAACACCGTCAGATTCTTAATTTGCAACATGGAAAATATTTCATAACATTTTCTGTTCGTGTTCATGATTTATATTCTGAATTGACATCTGAAAGCAGGAACAATGGAGCCAGATTAATTTCCATTGCTAGGCAACGGCTTTGTAAGAACATTACCGAGGAAACGAATTAGCACGCAACAATAGAAGAACCCGTTTGTAAACAACGGTTAGGTAAAAACGCAGCAATTGCAAAGGACAGACCCGACCTCTCGCCGGAGAGAGCGCCCCACATCAACAAACCCGCAACTGTCTGACAGTAATAAAAATCTGGTCGTAAGCCCCAGATGGGTGGTTTATTCCAAGACACACAGGCCGACTGACCCCGATTGTAAGATGAGACTCAAGACTCAGACTCAAAACTGAGTCGAGTTCCGTAGTTGGCAGTTGACATAATAATTGAGAACAAACGGCAAGAACAGAAATAGAATGTGCAAAGAAGACTTCATAGTGCGCTGCAGTTGCAGTGAGACTGTTGTGAATCCATTGCCAGGATACGACTGATGGAGACCGAAAATCCTGGTGCGTGTGCAACGATGTACTGTAAAGTGTGGAAATATGGACAGCGCTATAATTAATTGTAGTTAAGAGTTGAGTGTACTAGGTGCCGATAATTCCACCATCGTCCAACCTAAATACTGTCTAATAGTCAGTCCCCAAAACCCGTGACAATTTCCAGTTCGTGGCATCGGTCTTCATTATTTGTCCCCATTAGTCAAAAGACACACCTCGAGTTTACCGTACTGTCCCCTTCCTGTTTGGTATCGTATAAAGCAGGACAATTGAACAGAAATTTAGCGCATTCTGAAGATCTACTGCAAAATTTCAAAACCTCGTGTTGTGTTTCTACTCTCTCCCACCTCAGAAGATTGCATTCCTTTTGTGATGATATTATGATGATAGAAATCCTGTAAGTGCAGTAGTCAGGTGAACTCTAATAGGAAACAAAATTTAATGATAATGTCCAGATTGGTTCAAAACACATTGTTCGTGAGGTTCTGATTGATACGGTTCTTCGTAACAGGAAGAGTGTGGTATAGAAACAAAAACAAAAATATTTTGAAAGAAATAATCTACTTTCTCTTCGGTACATATGACACTGACCAATCACAGCGTTCAACGGTTCTTATATTGCTACAGCAGGAACTTGCTTACCTAGCAATGGTCGTCTCTTCTATCTCCACTATTCTTTCTTTCAGTCATTAGGAGGGACACGCATAGACATTAAGGCGATATCATAAGCTTCCTCTTATTTTTTTAAATAAGGAAAGTGGATTGAAGCCAGTAACATTCCCAAATAATACTTCCATGGATATTTCGATCTGCTAGAAGCGGAGCGGGCCGGTGAAGCAGTGGGTGCGCTCAGTCGGCCGGAGTGTATAAAGGTTAATGTGTTGTCACATTCTGTGATGTAATGGTGCTTGACCCCCGGTGTGACTTGAAGCACATGCATCAGGTCTCCCTTAGTCCAGTGCACCTAAACCCTCGGACCGAAGAGAGCAACGAGATCTCACACGCACGAGTTGGCAGTCCCGCAAGAAAAATAGGGGCAAGAGACCAACCACATCCGATAGAGATAACAATTGAAATTCTTCATTCTTGCCGCTGTCACTGCTGCCTACAGGAGCTCTGAAAGATAAGACAACCCACCCTCAGTCCAACAAAACTCCCCTCAGTCATCGTCACATCCCTCATCCCTTACTGAGGCAATGAATCACCTCAGTTGTCTTCGACTGCTGATAAGAAGAAGCATACAGAGAAGAGAAATAAAGTGGGGAAGGCTCCCTGAAGTTACACGCACTCGATTAATAAGTTTAATGCGATATTATTGCCTTAAGCCTGTTTAGTTCTGGATTATTTTTGAGACGGTGTTAATATCTGTATTGTTACATGACGCCTGAAAGCCGGAATAATTCATTGTCATACAACTGTTCGATAAACTGATCCCCAAAGAAATAAACACGCACGCATGCCGTTTCTATGCATTGGCGATGTAAACACGTCTCTATAACAAGAGAGAAATTGTTAGGAAACGATGTTTTCTGTTGGGTCCTCCCAGAGGCTATATAAGGAGGATCTCAGCAAACTGATTTAATTGAGAGAGTCTCTTGAGACGGCAGTAGGAGATGATTGAGAAGAGATGACAAGAAAGGAATTGGGTTATCCAAAGAATACTTTATATATGCTGCAGTAACTGCTATAATTACTATGTTGAAATCCGTTGTCAGGATACCACTAGTGAAGACTGAGGACCCTGGCGTGTTTGTAACGGTGAACTGTAAAGTGTGTAGATCAGCGATAGCGCTGTATTGCTTGTAACTACGAGCTGAGTGTATAAGTGCAATAAAGCCAATCATCCCGTCCAGAACACCTCCATAATTACACAGTCTACACATGACAGAATTGCATTTCGTTGAATGGCAAGATTCTTGATGAAAAAAGAACTGAAAAGAATATGAAAAGAAGCGGTTGTGATATGATCGAGAGAATGTGCTTGGATTTGCTTGAGTAGACTGAAGAAATCCACATAGAAGATCACTCAGTATAGACAACTTCCCGACTGAGATTCGAATCGAGCACCTCCCGAATACAAATCCTAACGTTTGTCAGCAAACTGTAGTTTGTTCTGACGAGCCAACGCAATGGCAGCTCGTGGAATGTTCATCGTAAGAGCCGAGTTCGTTGACGTATAAACGAGTGAAAGAAGATTCTACTTCATGTGATCCGGTAGAAGAATGCCGGCATTTTGGAGTACCATCTTCAGGTTGAAGATTAAACCAGGCAAAGGAACGTGGAGTTTGAAATTCAGACCTCCATAACATCAGTGGTCTTATAATAGGCTCCGCTGTGAGATCCAATACAAATCTAACTACGGGTATTTAGAAGGAACGTGCACCACAGAAACTTGTTTAGAAGGAACGTGCACCACAGACCCTGCTTAGAAGGAACGTGCACCACAGAAACTTGTTTAGAAGGAACGTGCACCACGAACCCTGCTTAGAAGGAACGTGCACCACAGAAACTTGTTTAGAAGGAACGTGCACCACGGACCCTGCTTAGAAGGAACGTGCACCACAGAAACTTGTTTAGAAGGAACGTGCACCACGAACCCTGCTTAGAAGGAACGTGCACCACAGAAACTTGTTTAGAAGGAACGTGCACCACGGACCCTGCTTAGAAGGAACGTGCACCACAGAAACTTGTTTAGAAGGAACGTGCACCACGAACCCTGCTTAGAAGGAACGTGCACCACAGAAACTTGTTTAGAAGGAACGTGCACCACGGACCCTGCTTAGAAGGAACGTGCACCACAGAAACTTGTTTAGAAGGAACGTGCACCACGAACCCTGCTTAGAAGGAACGTGCACCACAGAAACTTGTTTAGAAGGAACGTGCACCACGGACCCTGCTTAGAAGGAACGTGCACCACAGAAACTTGTTTAGAAGGAACGTGCACCACGAACCCTGCTTAGAAGGAACGTGCACCACAGAAACTTGTTTAGAAGGAACGTGCACCACAGACCCTGCTTAGAAGGAACGTGCACCACAGAAACTTGTTTAGAAGGAACGTGCACCACAGACCCTGCTTAGAAGGAACGTGCACCACAGAAACTTGTTTAGAAGGAACGTGCACCACAGACCCTGCTTAGAAGGAACGTGCACCACAGAAACTTGTTTAGAAGGAACGTGCACCACAGACCCTGCTTAGAAGGAACGTGCACCACAGAAACTTGTTTAGAAGGAACGTGCACCACAGACCCTGCTTAGAAGGAACGTGCACCACAGAAACTTGTTTAGAAGGAACGTGAACCACGAACCCTGCTTAGAAGGAACGTGCACCACAGAAACCTGTTTAGAAGGAACGTGCACGGCAGAACCTTGATTAGAAGGAATGTGCACCATGGAAACCTGTTTAGAAGGAACGTGCACCGCAGAACCTTGATTAGAAGGAACGTGCACCACGGAAACGTGTTTAGAAGGAACGTGCACCACAGAACCTCAGATGCCCTTTATGAGTCATAAATCGGGTACCCTGAAACACGTGTTTCTTGCAAAGAATATTTATAAGCATAATCTTCTAAGTCGATGTACAAGGCAGTGGTGAGTACTGGTGTGTGTGAAATTTTAGTTGAATTGAGGGATATGAAGAGAACATAGCTTGCCCTTTGGCAACAGTTTTCGTGACTCAAAAAGACTTTAATAAAGCACCTTTTCATTCTTTTATAAAATGCAAAAGAGATAAGAGTCCTTATCTTTTCTGTTTGTACAGCCTTCTTTACAGCAGGATTCTATTCCACACTCCTCCCTTGCGTAATTTGCGATAAGGCTATCGCAATAAGCAGAACGGCCATTTACTGAAGGACGTGTGTACCCTTCTGAGAGGAGGAACGTTTTGGAAATTGTAGCCGGAAAGCCTGAAGGAAACGCTTTGGAGACCCGGAGATCTATGGGAGGAAAATATTCAATTTTAAATTAAAATTTTTAATTATATTATTGTATATCAGCAAATTTCTGGGAAAATCATCGCCTATTTCCTCTTTATACGACACGGCCAACCTAGAAAATTACACCTCCAACATTTCTTTGGACCCGGAAGAAATTGTTTAAAGATGCGTTGTACTCTTCTCCAAGTATAATTAGTATGATCAAATCAAGGAGGATAAGATGAGCAGGTCATGTAGCACGAATGGGGGAGGCGAGGAATGCGTATAGGATATTGGTGGTAAAGCAAGAAGGAAAGAGACCACAGGGAAGACCAAGGCGTAGGTGGGTGGACAATATTAGGATGGATCTTAGAGAGATAGGATTGGATGGTATGGATTGGATAGATCTGGTTCAGGATAGGGACCAGTGGAGGGCTCTTGTGAACAGGGTAATGAACCTTCAGGTTCCATAAAATGCTGGGAAATTCTTGAATAGCTGCAGAATTGGCGGCTCTTCCAGAAGGGCTCAGCTCCATGAGTGAGTAAGTAAGTAAGTAAGTAAGTAAGTAAGTAAGTAAGTAAGTAAATTTAGAAGAAAAGACATCAAGCAATAAGAAATATATAAAGTATTGTTCTCTGATTGTGTGGATTGGATTCAACTGGCTTGAGGTAGGATGCGGTTGCAGGCTCTTATGAACATGTTAGTCAACCTTCGGGACAGAAATTTCTTTCTTTACTAGCTAAGCGACTCTTAGCTTCTCAATAAACAAGTTATTAATTTATTGGTTTTTTGAGTCTTTCTTTTCTCACAAACTTGGCATCACTGTATTCAGTGCTTCTGGAAACACCAGCTTTACTGACAGTTTTTACGTGACTTTCCTCCGACCTTCCATTCAAATACCGACAAAGTACCTTTTATTAAGTCCACTATCGCTTCCTTCCAAATTCTTACCAATTCATCATTCATATATGTGCCAACCTTACAATACGATAATATCTAAAGTTTGTGACGATGATACATTAATATAAATATTATGTTTCAGGACATTATTCATTGCCCTATTTTTGTCTAAGTCGTCGTCTTCTTTCTACTTAGAAATACGACGTTTCGGAGACTGGATTATATTTCCGGATATAGGGACTAGTTCTATTGTTTGGCTCAACTGAATAGGTTTACCTGAAGATGGAGATAGAATCCAGTCTCCGAAACGTTGTATGTTATAAATAAAAACAGGACCGTATTTTAGACAGAAATAGAATGATGGATCACTCTTTCATGGAGCTGAAACCTTGTTGAGAAGCCGCCAATTGTGCAGCTACTCAAGAATTTCCCAGGATTTTATGGAACCGGGAGGTTCATTATCGTGTTCACAAGAGCTTTCCACTAGTGCCTATCCAAGGACGATGGATAATGTTCAGAAATAAAATATTCCTACCATACAGTGCCTAGTATTCTAGAAATTGAGAGAGTCGTTAGAAAAGCTATAGGTAAAATTATACCTTGTACTTGATTATGTAATTCAGCACTTCGCCATGAAGACATGTCGGAGAGTGGACATATAGTTTCATCATTCTTTATCTTGGAACTGGTGAGTAGACAGCATCAAGCTCCAGCCGCTTTACCCTCGGTTATAGAGCACCCGTACCCACTGTAGGTCTCAGAGCTGGTCTGGACGCTGTAAAGAAAAATATCTATATCCTGTCGAGAATCAAACCTGGTCGCCCAGCCAGTAACCTAGTCACTCAGATTAAAATATATGAAAAAGAAACAGGAATTCATGTTGCATTTCTATGATGATGTGCACGACGGTAGTTTTGTGTAAATGCAATTTTCTCTCTCGGTTAACTTTAAGGAACTTGCGTGGCGTCGAGGTGTCGGTTTCTGCAGTATCCACTATCTCACTTGTCATCAGAGGTCGCCTCCTGGCGTGCAGCAGTGATGACAATATCTACCAGAAGCTACATGGCCTCGGTCGGTTATAAAACTGAAGACACTGCTTCATTTCACGGCTCGTTTCCTGCAGTGGTGACATCGGCTACATCTTGGGACAAGACGCTATTACTCAACGTGGCGTCAAGACGCTCATATCAGATAAATTCAGGGCGGCTTCGAATGTGTTCTGCTGTACGGACAAGGTTTCTCTGTTCTATTCTTCTCCTTTGTTTGAATACGTTACATCTGCCGATCAGAGTGACCGCGCGGTCTAAAGCATGAACTGTCTTCTCTCGCTCGAACGCCTGGATCGTGGGCTCGAATCCCAATGAAGACATGGATGTCAGTGTGAGTTTATTCTGTGTTTGTGTTATTCAGTGTGTATACAGCGGCTTTGCGACGGGCTGATTACTCATCCAAGGAGTCCTACTGTGTATAGGCTTAAGAAACTGAAAAAGCGGCGAAGGTCCATCAAAGGACTGTATAGCCGTGATAGATAGATAGATTATTTTATTTAATAAAATGTAGTTAACAATAACAATAATTTTTACAACACAACATGTATTTGAAAGAAAATAACATAAAATAACATATATTTAAAATGTGTACTGAATTTTAAGTGCAGTTGATTTTTACAGTAGTATTTAGATTTGTTTCTTGAGTATAATTCGTTTCTCTTCAATTTTTCCTAGTATGTGTGTGTGTGTGTGTGTAGCCAGTACCTCTCGAACGTCTCGACGTCATCTCACCATATGCTGTAGTGCATATGATGTGGCTTGCGGTACTTTTTCCTACATTTGTAGTATTGCTCGTATTGTGATTTCAAGTTGTGTCCAATTTTGTTGCTGCCAGTCGTCTGAGTTGCCTAGGTAGATTCCCAGGTACTTTCCGCCCTATTAGCTCCATTGGAAGCCCAACGGCAGTCTGTTCTGTATCTCCACCGGCCCACAAACAGCCCTTTTGATTTCTGTATGTTTAAGGTAGCTCCTGATATGGCACCATAAACCATGAAGTTTTGCAGAAGGTGTGGAAACCCTTCATCTTTTGTAATAAATACCGTGATGTCGTCTGCATATGCGCTGGTGACCAGTGTTCTGTTGACGGAAGTAGGTATTTTAAATCCGTAATCTCGTAGCTTTTGGTTGCATAGTAAGAGAAAAGGCTCAATTGTTAAGGTGAAAAGTGGCCCGGAGAGGGGGTCGCCTTATCGCACCCCTCTTCCATATTTGAAAGGCGCCGTGAGCGTGCCGTTAGTCATAACCAGTCCTTGCGCATTGCGGTACACAGTTCGTATGTTCTGAATAAAGTTATTTCCAAAGCCGAACTTTTCCAGTACGTAGAAGATGTAAGGGTGTTCCACGCAGTCATATGCTGAGGCTTGGTCAAGCGATATGACTGCAAGAGGCAGATCGTGCACGTTGGCATGGTCTATGGCGTCTCGGATGAGGTGCAAGTTGTTATAAATGGTTTCGTTTGGTATACAATAGCTTTGGTCTGTGGTGATAAGGTTTGGGAGCACTGATATTATTCTTCCGGCTAGACATTTTGTTATTAATTTGTAGTCGGTATTTAGTAGCGTAATGGGTCTCCAGTTTGATAATACTGTGAGGTCTCCATTTTGGGGGATAAGGATTATTATTCCATTAAGCATGGAAGTTGGCAGTTTTCTTTCTTGCATGCCGATGTTTGCCACTCGTACGAGCAGAGGGCCAAGTTCATTCCAAACTTCTTGTACAGTTCATATGTGAGCCCATCCAGTCCGGATGATTTTCCTGGACTTGAATTTTGGAGCGCTGTATTCAGCTCCTCTATGGTAAGGGGTGCGTCGCATTTTTCACGTCTTTCTTGATCAGGCGATGGTAAGTTGCAGAAGATGTCGTCCCTTATGTCTGGTTTGTGTCATTTCGTATTGTAGAATTCTTTGAAGTGTTTCCGTAGTTCTGTTCGAATTTTATTAGGTTCGTTTAGAAGGGTGTCATGTACTTTTATGGCTTGAAGCTGCGGTTGTTGGGTGTGAAAACTTTTGTGGGGGTAAATGGATAAGAGTGTGTTTTTTGGGTGTTTGTTTAGGTTGTAGTGTTTTAATATTTGTCGTCGGGCATCTTGCTGAAATTTGTTTTGTAGTGTGGTGCCTACTGAATTAAGGACACCTTCCGCCTCTATAAGTTCCTGTTTCCCAATTGGGTAGCTGATTTGTTGTTCTAGTTCTGTATGTTGTTTTTTCTTCTGTTGTCTTTGATTGTCGTCATATCTGCGAGCCTGTAACTGTATTTTCTGCTTCATTTCATCTCATACTTCGTGTATATTCTATCCTTCATTTGATAATGTGGTATAATATTGTATAATGGTTGTGATGCAGTCAACGAAGTATTTATCGTGCAGAAGCGTGTGTCTGAATCTCAAGAAAGCTGGACGCTGTTCTTTTTGGGGTGGCAGTATACTCGTATCGATGGATATTCCTGCGTGGTCTGCAAACCATGGGCACATATGGGCGGAGTGTATCTGCTGAAGCCAGTTGTTTGAAATGTATATTCTGTCTAGTCTGGATTTGGGATTAGTTGTCTGGTTCCCGCGGTATGTGAATTGGTTGCTGTCAGGGTGAAACCTTCTCCATACATCTACCATCTTGTGTGTACGCGATAAGTTTGTCAGTTGATGTGCAAGTGATGTGCGCTTTTCCAAATGGTGCTCTCTGTCACGCGCCTCGAGGGTGACGTTCCAGTCTCCCCCGATGATTACCATCCTGTCTAGCGGATTATTCTTCATATGTTTCTCTAAGATGTTAACTACTGTCTTTGCTCGGGTTGTACTTATTAGCATGTATATGTTTATTAGCTGGAGTTCTGTGTGGTTCAGCATAATGTGGCATGTCTGTAGGTAGCCTGTTACGAGGGTGTGGTGCGAATGAATTACTATATGGGGTGTTAGTTCTGTGAGTATGGCTATTGCTGTGCCTGATCCTGATTGTATTGCTGGGTTCTGTATCACAGTGCACAAGGAGAGTCCCGGTAGTACTGCTATGTCAGGGAGGTTTGTTTGTTGTAGTAGGAGGATATCTGCTTTTTGCCTTTTGGCAAACAAAACAAGTTGAATTTGTTTCGTTTCTCTTTTGATGCTTCTTATGTTAATTGTTAGGACTTTGACCATGATGAACATGCCTAAAACATATCCTATGATCCTCTAGGGGTGCAGCATGTTTTCATTTTCATGATGCTACACTCTGAGACCATCAATGATACGTTTCATTCTTCTTCTTAGGTTGTAGTCTTTCGTGTGGAACAGATTTTCTTCCAGCATGTTGGTAAGTCCTGTGATATTGGACGTATATTCTTTGGCTATTGTTTTGGGCTCCTTTTGCCTCCTGCAGGCTTCGAGAAATTTTGAGAAAGTTGTAGTCGCTATGGATTGGTTCTCTTTTTCTCTTAAGTTGTCACACAAGATGTCTATGGCTCTATGATCTGCTATTATTGTTTTGTCCCTTGGGGTTGCAGTCATACTACTGGGTATGTCTTCAAGATCACTACAATTGTTGGAATAGAGCGACTCCACGTCACTGAGTTCTTTATCTTCTGTATTATCTGGTATTCCATGTTTGTTTTGCGGTGGCTGCTTTTGTTTGTGTATTTTGTTTTGATTCTTCTTTTCAGAGGCATGGGGTGTGATGAGCTCTGCACGGTTTCCTACTGTTGCCGTGTCCATGCTCTCTGCTGCTTGACAGCGTTCTGTTTGCTGTTCAACTTCGTCTGTATGCGTCTGTGATTGTTGCATGTTAGGTGTAGCATTGTCGGTGACATGGATTTTTGGCTGCTTTTGTGTCGTTGCGCTCACGCTGTCTGCTGAGCTTAGTCTCTGCCGTGAATGAGTTAGAACTGGGAAGGTCGATATGTTGTCGTTGCTGGTTGTCTTTTTTCTTGTAGGTGTAGGTACGATGGTTTGTGAAGGTGGGGTGGTAACTCGTCGCCCTGCGGCGAGATCTGCATAGGTGATAGGTCCTATTCTCGCTTGGGCAGTTGTGTGTGGCATGGCCGGGCTTATGACATTTCGCGCACGTGCTGTCGTCACAAGTGACGTAAATTACGTAATTTACCCTCTCGTGATCTACGTTTATTGTAGATGGAACTCTCTTCATGTCAGATATTATCACGTATACCATTCTTCTGAAGCACTTTATGTTTGACGTCTGGATGTGCTGTGGAGATGCAGAGTTGTGAGAGACGGGACGTAGGTTTCCCAAAGTTATGCAGTAGCGGGATCAGCGAAGCATTAGGAATGTCGGGGAGAACATTACTGAGTACCACACTTTTGGATGCCATAAAGTACGGCCTGCACTGAATGTATGTGTCGTTAATGTTTATTCCGCCATGGGCACATATTTCCTGAACGTAAGATTCTGAGGCAAGATACACACAGATTCTTCCGCCACTCAGCCTTGAGGCGTAATTTTTGTTATAGCCTCCAATACTGTCCGCTATTGTCCGAAGGTACTGCTCAATCGTGAAGTCATTTACGGTTTCAAGAATTACTCCGCATTTTCTGTGTGGGGTGTAGTTAGACTGGCTAACGTATGCTGTGGATTTGGTGAGGATTTCACTGTGTTTGGGTGTTGTGTTGATGGGAGTAGATGAAGAGGGGTTCTGTTGTGGTGTATTACGGGTTATCTGCTGTGTGTTCTTGGTTGTAGTGATTCCGTTATCTGCAACGTTGCTTGTACTCGTTGTGTCTTCAGTCATCACGTCAACAGTTTTGTTCGTTACCGTGGTTGTAGCACAGGTACAGTTGTTTTTGTTGTTATTTTGCCATTGGGACCTCTCTCTTCCATCTCGTCCTCCCGGTCGCTCATTGCGGTGGTTGGATCGTTGTTCTGGAAGCTACGGGTTTTTAGCCCGCCTTCCGCCATGGCATGCTATGTTGATTCTAAGCAGTTTGCTGCTTCACACTATTTCACTTATTGTATGTTAGCACATGGTTATTGTATTATTATGTTTGTAAGGCGCTCTACTTTTACTGTAATATGTTCATAAGGGTTAGTCGCATTTTCAATCCTTTCTCCTTCTTTCATTTTCTCAAAAGAAAATTCGTGCCTGTTTTCAACTGTAGGTCAGAATTTGAGAGTGCAGAATGGAGAGACCGAGGGCGCGTCCTCAGAATTCAGCTCTAAAATTGGCCAGTAGTATCCTTCGAATTATGGAGGCAATTCTTGCTATGGAAAATATTCTTAAAGTGAAAATTCATAAATCGAAAATGATATTCCCATTAATTTATATACATATAAAAGTCACGGATTTATTCACCAGTCCAAGAGAACTCTTCCCAAATATTTTCAAAGTATGCTTTACTAGCAAACAAGAGTTAAAATAAGGACTATTATTTGATTATATAATTTATTGTTGCAAAATAAAATTGTATTATTTTACGCATTTATTTTTTCATATTTGATGCAATGTTACAATTCAGGCTGTAGCCAAAATGGTTACTTTTCTTACATCCAACGCCAATTTAGCCACTTTCGTTTATTTGGTAGCCATGTTGGGCACAGATAACAAAGTTACGTATGGATAAGCATTAAGAGAACAGATGACTGTCAGATCACAACGGTGAGGGCGGACAGACTGTGAAGTTGGGGGATACGTCAGTAGAAATGTCTGCTTCGCACCATGAGTTATGCAAGTAATTCTCCGTTTTCACCGAAAAGAAGTCATTACAAACTCAGACACGTAGTTTTTAATTAAAAAAATAGGTACAACTTAACACGTTTTGTTGTAATGAAAATTAGTAAATTAAGCGTTCATAAAAAGAGGGGTGAATGTGAAGATGGCGCCTATAGTCGTAGAGTCCCTGGTGAGAGAGCACCAATTCCTTATTTTACTTCGCAACGGACTGCGATAAATGAAGATTGTGGTTGAGCTGTTGGCTGTTAAACGAATTCCGTGGCTTTAGTCAGCAAGCAACTATACCGACCGAGCGACCGCCCATTGTCGGCGAAGTTCGTGCCAACTTTAGCGGGTAGAGGGACGTGATCAGCGCAACGAATCCCCACGGCCGTTAATTTCGGTTTTCTAGACCGTAGCCGCTACTTTCCTATTCAAGTAGTTTCTCAATTATCTCAGGCAGAATTACACTGCAAATGACGACGCGTGTCCTCATGTTTGGACGCGACCCGCGGGATTGGCTCTGACGCAAGACAGGGGCGATAAAAAGAACAGAGATCCCCGAGCAGCAAAGATGTCAGAATCTTGGCGGGGAATCCTTGTAGGGGGAGGGTGACCTCTTGCATGGACGGTCACGTGTGCAGTCTGTCGGGATCAGACAGATAACGTGAGAAAGATGAGGGACCTGCATGTAGAGCGTGTCTGGACTCAGGCACCTGAAAGCCAGAGGGTGATGTCAGCAGACAGAATAATGTACGTAACGTTGTTGGCGACATTTCATCGTCGGAAGCAGACAGAAAACGGGAAAACGAGGAGAAACAAAATTACCTTCTTGCGACGTATGGCGCCATGGAGGTATGTTCTCTTTCCTCTGAAACTTAAAAAAATATTGTGACATGTAGAACCATTGCCAAGTATGAGCTGTGAAACAGGCGACAGTAAAACATCCGTTGTTAGGGAACAGCTCTGTGGACACGGTGTTTCTCCGGCAACGAGAGGATACGCAGCAAAAGAGACGTTTTCTGTTGAGTCCGTGGTTGTACTATATAACGTGAACTATTAGTTCAGTTGAGAGTTAAAGTTATGAGAAGTGAGAGTCTGTTAAGTTAGGCCGGGGTGAGTTCGGTAAAACAAAGGAGGGAGAACGGCCGCTGTTAGAAGCCGCTACCAAGCAGCTGCTAGTGCACACTGAGAATATTTAATGTGTGCTGTGGTAACAATGAACTTTTGAGTGTGTAACTCAGTGAGAGTCTCGCAGTTATTTGCAGTTACGAGTGTAAGTGTCCAATAAATCCAGTTACCAATCCAAACCCATTCTCTAGTCATAACCAATCGTGTGACAATATCTACAATATTATACAGCGTCAAATTCCAGAAGACAATATAATCTTCATAGTCATCACAATGATAACCTCAAATCCTACTATGGAGAAATTTTAATGCTGTAATTTGATTTGCGCAGCCTTTCTTGTTGATGCAAATTTTTGTCGTTCTCGTCGACTGTTGGTGTACTGCCTTGTTGAAGTGTTACTTCTGCAACATATTTCGGCGTTATATGGTCATCATTAGGTAAATTATGTGGTAGCGTAGTAGGTTGAGGGGCTATGATACAAGCCAGAAGGTCGCGGGTTCAAGTCCAGATGCGGTCACTGGATTTTTTTTCAAATGACCTAATCCTTCCAGCCGCACTATGGCCCTGGGGTTGACTCAGCCTCTAACAGAAATGAGTACCAGGAATTAATTAAATAGTTTTCCTGGGGAGTAAAGCGCGGCCGGCCCGTAAGGCTGACAACCTTACCGCCATCTATGAACCAATTGTCTAGTTAATGTGGGACCCTCAACGTCTCACAACCCTATAGGTCTTCATGGCCTGTTACAGGGATAGCTTTACTTTTTGTTTACATAAATACTTAACTGTACCTATTGCCTTTTCAGTTTATTATTCTGAACGTACGTAATCTACCTGATGATGGCCACGAAACGTCGAGAAATTTGATAGAAGTGACATTTGTGAAAGCGTGAAAACCACGAACACTTTTGTGCCTTCAGGACTGCTCCTGCAAATGCAACAGGACGCTGAAACATATCATTATGTAATGTGCTTATGTGCTTTATATTTGACGTTGTTCGCCTAACATTTAAAGTGCAACCGCACCATTTCTACGCACTAATTTAGGTATAATTAGAATCATTGCTACAAAAGAATTAATTACCAGTAGCAAGCAATAGCCAAGCCAGTGGGTCATATTCGTCTTCTTGCTTGCAGAAATCAACTTATGCCCAGTCTTAGAAATGTTGTTTAGAAGTAAGACAGCGGCGAACTTAGAGAATATGTTCTTTGACAGTTCCAGAACATTGTAACTTAAATTTGGCGTGCTCGATACCCAGCGTAGTGTCCATTACTGAGCTGTTAAAAGCGACATTAGTGCTTTAAGGACCAAATTCCCATACTACAGTTAGTGGATTGGAGATTAGGAAATTGTGGTAAACTCCCAAATTTTAAATATATCCAATCGGTAGAATTTAGGAGAGTAACATAGCAGATGAAATGAGGCAGAGAGGACCTCGCGGTTTTGAGAGAAGTCAGTCTCTGAGTTCAGCTGTCTGCCAACTGGTAAAGTATCTAGACGCAAATTTTGTATCACTGCTGTTCTGTTCAAAAGTCTAAATTAACAAGTCAAAGTGTTCACTGTAACTATTCTTATAACTTCAAGTGTACTACTACTAAAGTGAGCTAAGTACTTACAGGCAAGTATTTTGACTGTGTTCTACCAAGTACATAAAGGTGTCAATAAATGGTTACAGCTCTTAAGTGTAGAGTGTGTGGCATAGTGTTCATCCCTTCCCTGCCTAAGAGAGGCCCAGCTAATTGATTGAGAAGGAAATTCCGCTCTACCAACGGCTGAACTAGTTACTTTTTTCTTTGTCACCTTTTCCTCTTTGCCTGCTCGCAAACCGTAATATGTAAACCATACCAACAAAAGCTTCTCTAACAGAAATGAGTACCAGGAATATTCTTGGAATGTTTTTCGGGGTAAAGGGCGGCCGGCGCGTAGGACTGACAACCTTGCCGCCATCTATGAGCCGATTATCTAGAAAATGTGGGAACCTCAACATCTCACAACCATATGGGCCTCCACGGCCCCTTATAGGGATACCTTTACTTCACTTTACCAACAAAAGCTTACTGGTGCCCAAACAACTGGGACAATATGGAGACAAAATGTGGGTTTAGGGTGGCTACAAACTAAAGAGTGGCGACCAACGCACGGTCTAACCGGACGGGCGTAAGCAAGGCGAAACGGTTAAAAAATGGAGATAAAATTTAAGATAATGGCGGGCGAGACATGGAGCACGCATTATAAGAAGGCAAAGTTGTGACATTGCCTAACTAAAAACCAAGCTATGAAGGCGTATGCGGAAGTAGAGCTGTAACTTCAAATGTAATCATAACCGAGATGAAGTTGACTTGGCAGTTTAACGTTCCGGCTGTGTTATCCCCAGGAACAGA
The DNA here is from genome assembly GCF_002891405.2 of Cryptotermes secundus. Classification (NCBI taxonomy): domain Eukaryota; kingdom Metazoa; phylum Arthropoda; class Insecta; order Blattodea; family Kalotermitidae; genus Cryptotermes; species Cryptotermes secundus. Next base: position 692,409 of record NW_019718273.1, read on the forward strand.
GCTCTGACTGCAAATTCGATAGGAAGCTGGGTGATACTCACAGTCGATATAAACGCGGTGGAGAAATATCTCGTCCTCCGCCACCTGTAATCGAATACCGGACAATGGAAAAAGTCCAAAGACCCAGTAATTCTGAGTGTTACTGACCATTGTGAGATCGCATTAGAATCTACTTGAACTATCCCGGTTCTCACTAATAGTTACTACCTAATTAAATATACATAAATAGCTCTAAAATAGGTGAATTCTACATGTCTGGCCGAAACGTCTCCTCTTGTTTGCGGTTTGTACGATGCTATAATGAAACAGAAAACTGAATCAATTAAAATCTGCGCTTAAGTTACAGGATAGAGAATTCCGGTGAAATTAGCAACGACAAGAGCAGAGGAAGGGGATTAATACCTGAAGTAAGGAGTAATTATTTTTCTGTCGCAACCACTGTTCCGGTTTCAATTACATTTCTGATTACATATCAAACCCGAACAGTTTTAACCCTCCACCCTGTGTGCACTGTGCTCGCCGCATATCTACAGTACGTCTAATGTTGTCATTCAGGCAACCTGTGTGCCTAGCGGGGAAATGTCATGGCCAGGTTCCGTACACTAAAGCCTCTTGGGGTCCTATTTATTTGCTTATGATTTATCTAACGACGGTACCACAAATCAGATTATAATAGGCCTGATTTCTAGTGGTCACAATAGTCACGAAGGGGGACGCGGTAGCATAGTTGGTTTAGGCACTATGCTACAAGCCGGAAGGCCTCGGGATCGAATCCCGATTAGGTGGATTTTTGTAAATTTACCTAATCCTTCCAGTGGCACTATGGCCCTGGTTTTGACTCAGCCTCTAACAGAAATTAGTACCAGGAATCTTCCTTGGGGTAAAGGGCGCCCGGTGTGTAAGGCTAACAACCTTACTTCCATCTATGAGCCGATTTTCTAGAAAATGTAGGACCCTCAACATCTCACAACCCTATGGGCCTCCACGGCCTGTTACAGGGATAGCTTTATGTTTTTTACTTTACACAGTGGTCACGCGACCCAAGGCATGAACTGTTTTCGCTCGCTCGAACATTGGGATCGTGGGTTCGATTCCCACTCAGTGCATGGATGTTTGATGTGTGTATTCATTTATTCTATATTTTTGTTGTCCTGAGTTTAGGTAGCGACCTTGTGACTGGCTGAGCACTAGTCCAAGGAGTCCTACCGTCTGTGAAAAATGATCACGGAACTGAATAAGAGGCCTGGGCCCTGAATGGGCTGGAACAGCCATTTGAAATAAGGCTAATCAACGAATTATAATAAATACAGTTTTAGAACGCCTGTAATGTTAGGTACCTAATGAAAGTCACTGCACAATCAATATGTGGAAATGTATGCGAATATATTAATATAAATTTTCCGTCAACTATGAACAGTCTTAAAACAACCTGCATTTAGAACTTTAATTTTCTACAATAAATTATATTTATTTTTTATTTTATTTAATGTCGCTATCTCCAATTCAGATTAGGTATAAAAAATATTACCGGCCTGTTAGACAAAAGAAATAAACCTAGCCCTATAACAGCCCATGGAGGCCCACATTTTTGCGAGATGTTAGAAACTGAGTCGACCCCAGCGCCATGGTGAGGCTTGATTACTAAACAATAGGCTGGAAAGGAAGAGATGCATTCTTAGTTTGAAATAATAAAGTAACATTTGCTTCGATGGAGTGAAAAAAACCACGAATAGCACTAATAAGGAAAACTGCTCTCTATATCGGTGCTTGAACCAGAGACTTCACAAATACGAAGCTAGGTCACCACTCATACGCACTATTTCCCCTTCCAGCCACAGACATAATCTGTAGGTTAACGGGTTGCAGTCACTCAACCAACATTTCTTCTTATTTGAAACCCGGTCTGGAGACCAAAAATCCTGACTGAGATTTTCCGTTGTTTTCCTCAGTCGCACAAGGCTAATTTTGGGATAGTATCCACAAATAGGGCAGTACTGTTTCCTCACCAGTTCTGTAACATTCACCAAATCTATCATCAATTGTATCACTCAATGATAAATGCAGCTGAAATTCATGCAGTGTTGTCGAATAACATACTAACAATTACTTACTTATGTAACCGTCCAAACCTTTTAATATTCTTTAATGGACACTGTGTTCCACGTTAGTCATTTCAATAGAGTGACTGATTTATTAGGGAGACCCATCCATTAAGAAGTTGACAAGCTTTTCGCATTTAGACAGGAACAACTTATTTTGTTACCTGGACCTTGGGTGACCGTTAGAGGGTCGAGGCAATTATGAAAAGGATAT
>NW_019718273.1:696530-715091 GCF_002891405.2 Cryptotermes secundus
AAATAGAGTATTTATTTGTATCAGTGGACTAGTTTTAAATGTGCAGTCTCCGCGTTGCCCCAGTTATTACCGTGGCACAACCCTGAGAAGAGTCAAAAGTGTTCTACCGAAGCGGGCAAACAAATAAATAAACATAAAGATAGATAGGCAACGGTCACGAGAAGTGACGAACAACGGTTATAAGAAGTGACGGCCGTGAGCGGTTGTACTTACTTAGTCATGGAGCTGAGCCCTTCTGGAGGAACCGCCAATTGTGCAGCTACTCAAGAATTTCCGAGCATGTTATGGAACCCTAAGGTTCATTACCGTGTTCACAAAAGCCCTCCACTGGTTCCTATTCTGAGCCAGATCAATCCAATTCATACCATCTCATTCTGTCTAACTAAGATCCATTTTAATATTGTCCAACTTACTAACATTATAATTGTTTAATAATTTCCTTCCTTACATAATTTTGTCCAGTCATTGCCATAGAGCAGTTTGGTTTATGTCGAGTTGCTCGGACGTCTGCGTTCAGGCACATTGGCCATTGTTGTAATTAATATTCTCTGTGGGTTCGGGCAATTCTGGGAGTGACGCTGACCTATGTCACTCCATTTCTTCTTTTCCTAGGAGTTTCTCGTACTGTCTCTACCCTGCAATTTTGTAATTCCCCCATTTCTTGGAAGGTTCTGTNTAATAATACAGATAAGATTTGAGGCTCTCAAAGCGGTTTTTATGAAGAATTCCATTAACCGACGTTTCGGAGGAGCATGTTGCCTCCATTTTCGGGTTATATTTGCTACTTACATTCTCATTTCTTGCTCTGCTTATTTTTCGATCTTGACTTAGGTCCAAAAATACAGAGAGGTCTTTTTATGAAGGTTTGCACTACGAAATGCCACAAATACGTACTTCCAAATAAAGCTTATACACGTAATCTCGCTTTGGCTTGTCGTCTGAACGGGAGCTCGCTCGTTCTAAATTCTTTCCGAACAAAAGAGAACACGTAGTAAGGAAAATGGAAACAAATAGAAGCAACTTTGTCCATTCGTTCGCCTTACCCACTGCTCTGGGTAAAGCTTCTGCAAGGCTTGCCGTTTCTTTTAACAATTTTAATAATATTGTCACGTATAGAGGGTTGATATGTGACGATGGAATATTAATACAAATATTATGTTGTTATATTATGGCGGCTGTTGACTCGGCACATAAATTATAAAGAATTTAATTGAATTATGCCTCGTCCTGCTTTTTTAAAAACACAAAGGTTCGGTGACTTGTTCTAGAGATAGGGACTAGTTCTACTGATTATGCCAAACTGAGTAAGTTTTACCTGAAGACGGAGACAGAATCCAGTTTCCGAAACGTTGTGTTTTAAATAAAAATAAGATGGTGGATAATGTGGTGGAGATGTAGATTCATGCATTCTTAAGCTCGACACTGGGAGCTGAGTGGCCAGCTTCACGTCACTGCCAACTTAGTCCTTGGAACCAGGCTTGATAGCCTGGGGACAGGAGCCTGGATCTACTCCAGAGCCGGTCTGGCCACTACGAAGAAAACGAATAATGTAGCCTCTGCTAGAAATCAAACTCTCTTCACGAATCAGCAAGCCAATCTGATTGATATAGTACATGTGTGATAGATATGATGAAAGATCTTAACAAGTTTTAATATATAAATTTATTATTGAACAACGACGAACATACATTTTATATCATTTTATAAATAGACACAGGATGGCAGACAGTGCAATTTTTTAACGTGATTAATACACCTGAGGATGGCAGAACGACTGTTAATACAAGTATATACACACTATGGATAGTACATGTATATATTAGTTTTCGGTGTCTCTTCTAAGGCAAATATATCCAGTCAAATCTTTCGCTCCATACCTCCTCATGATGAACTTTAATATTATCTTCTCATCTAACCCTAGCTATCATCTGCCTGCTACAGGGATAGCGTTACCCTTTGTACTTGATTTATTGCTACATCGAAAGTAGTAGAAGAATTAAAAGCAACTTAAGACAGTTAGGTTTTTATGAAACACCCTGTATTTATTGGTGTGCTTTAAATTGTTAAACAACCTTCCTTGCTTTAAATTATGGTTGTAATGAAAGCTGATCACATCTCGGACAAGGAACCTGGCCATATCGAAGTGCAATAACGTCCACCCCAGAAAAATTCGTGTCCAGATGTTCTGAGTACAAAAACTGCTGGAACCGGATAATTGTTGTAAGGCCGTGAACGTGCCGCATCTGGCGAACGGGGTCGCTGCACCTGAGTTCGCTCTAGCTGAATTACTGGAGATGTTGCCTAAACTTTAAACCGTTCTGGAACTTAAGGTTTTTGCTAGGGTTCGTAGTTCTTGCAACGGTGGCTATGAAGAGTCTGAGTCTGAGACTGACGTTACGACCGACGGTCAGTCGGCCAGTCTGTCTTGGAATAAAGCACCAATCTGGGGCTTACGGCCAGATTTTTATTACTGTGAGATGTTTTCAGGTTTGTTGATGTAGGGCGCTCTCTCTGGCAAGAGGATGGGTCTGTCCTTTACAATTGCTGCTGGTCCTCTCCACTGCAGTTATTCTCGGGTCTGAGTCCCGTGGGACTCGCGACCATATTTTACTCTCTCATATTCGAAACTTCCTTTTCGACGCCTCCTACGACTCGCAGGGCTACAGTGGAGGTATTCTACCCCGCCTCCACAGGGGAGAGCTGTGAATAGTTACATCTTGTAGGATTTAACACAGTGGAATCCATTGAAAGTCAACCGTCGTTTCGGAGGAACACGGCAGAGCATCATCTGCTTCATGATGGTTTCTTGCTTGATTTATGCTTCGACCCTGACGTAGACCTCCAAAATTAGTCATTTACTGACCTATACATATGTGTATATATATATAAATTTGTTTCGTGATAAGTGTAGCGTCTATATAGGTTTTTATATTTTTTGAAATCATATATTTCTCCCGCCAAAATATTTTCTATGGATACTGCATGTTATGTTCATGTGCAACTTGTGTCCTGCATACGATATAAGATAATTAATGAATATAAAGTACTGCAGTGAAAGGGTTAAAATTATGAAAACATATTAAATAGGCTTAGCTTGATTAAGATGTTCTGGTACGAAGCCGGATACCCGGAACAATGAAGACAGTTTATTGTTGAATGAATGAATGAATGAATGAATGAATGAATGTATAAGGGGTAGGCCTCCTCGGCCCTTGCACCGCGACCTACAGTGATCTATTGTGCTTCCCTTTTTGATTATCCTCTCAGCAATCCTGCGCTTCGAATTAAGTGTAAGAGTTTGTACGTGGAGGCGTCGAAATAGTCACTTGGTTCCATAAAGTATTGACCCAAATGACGTAATCTTAAATAAGCTAAGGCCTCACATTCACACAGGATATGTGTGGCTTCTTTAGTTTATTGTTAGTCAACGACTTAGTAAACGGATTCCCGCAGCAATGAATACGTAATCAACAATCGAGTAACTTTCATTGTTAAACAACGGCGCGTTAAGCATGCCACGTCAACAATACAGACCGTGTTTTCTGCTTGGTCCGTGCCGAGCAGTTATCTCGAAGACAATCGGCGCTACAGTGCAGTTGAGGGTTCAGCTGTGAAGCGTTAACCAGAGAGCAACGGAAGAGGAGGAATCTCCATTGCTAAGATTCGTTAACACGAAACGTCTAGTGAAGACCCTGCAGAGGGATAGCTATAGTGAAGAGCTGTTACCAGGCAACGACTAGGGAAAACAGAGTGAGAAGACTTAGTGACGACTGTATTATAGTGTGGAAATTAGTATTAATATTATAGTTATTTGTAGTCAAATAACTACTACTGAAACTAGTCAATAAATCTATTCACCAATCCAGACCCGTCTACAGTCACTAATCCAATGATAATAAGATCCAATGATAGACTCTCTGATCTAATAGTGCCATGAAATTATATAAAATTTATGTGTCAAATAGCCTCATTATTGGTTAAATTGAATAGTGATAAGTTTGGTGAGGCATGTAGCAAACATGGTAGAGAATAGCAATGCATACTGACGTTCGATGGAGAAACCAAAAGGAAAGAACCACTAGGAAGATCTCGACGTAGATTGGAGGATAATATTGAAATGGATTGGGACATGGACTGCGTTAACATAGCCTACTTCAGGACAGAGACCAATGGCGGGCTTTTTAACTCTGTGATGAACCTTCTGGTTCCATAAAATGTTGGGAAATTCTTGAGAAGCTGGCTGAACGACCTTTGGTTTGTTATGAAGGATTCATCAGCTCCATGAATTTGGTTAGGAAGCTATTGGATAAACATGTGCATTAACGGTTTCCATTAATATACAGTATATTATTGTCAGACAGTTGCCTTAATATAGAAAGCTCACTCGCTCACTCACTCACTCACTTACTTACTCACTCTTACACATGGAGCTGAGCCCTTCTCGAGAAGCCACGGATTGTACAGCTACTCAAGAACTTCCCAGTATATTATGGAACTCGAAGGTTCATTTCCGTGTTTACAAGAGCCCTCCACTTGTCCTTATTGGTAGCCAGATCAATCCAATCCATACGAACCCCTCATTTCGCTCTAAGATCCATTTTAATATTGTCCTCCAACCTACGTCTTGGTCTTCCTAATGGTCTCCTTCCTTCCGACTTTCCCACCAATATTCTATATGCATTCCTCCTCTTCCCAATTCGTTCTACATGCCCTGTTCATCTCACCTTCCTTGACTTGATCATTCTATATCTAATACAGAAAAGAAAAGAATTAATTTGACGACAATTTGTTCCGTAACTGATAATCAGCTCATATTCCAACAGCAGTGCGCGTTTCGTGTTTCGTTTCTACATTTCATGATCAAGACTAAACAGAGTTAGTGAAAAGGGGGGGGGACACTGACTCCATCAAGATATTTGTGACTAACTTGTGCTCGTATTATAGTACGGCTGGACACTAAGTCTGCAAGCACGTAGGCTACTACATACATTTAATGATATCCACCACATGTGTGTTGCAGGTAGTCTCAGTTGTTTGTGCACATAATAACATAATATGCTAGACTTTCCGATCGGTCGTAATTGTAGGGTTACGTTAAGCGTACAGCAGTCCGTAATGTACAAGCAATATTTGGTAGAACAGAACATTTTGTACACTTACCTCCTGTTCTGAAGTATTTTCTTTCTTTTAAAAAAGATAAAACTATAGGGCTGTATGACGCCATAAACAGAATCTTGATGTAAGGTTAATGTGAGCTATTTAAAACTAATCTATCTATAAAGTTAAATTGATTTAATAATTTTAAACGAGAGATATCTAGCATATGTTATTACATAAGTTTCAAGGTAGTATCAGTTTTATGGCTGTGTATTGATCTGGCTCAGGACAGGGATCGATTGAGGGCTTTTGTGAACACGGTAATGAACTTTCAGCTTCCATAAGATGCTGGGAAGTTCTTGAGTAACTGCAGAATTGGCGGCTTCTCAAAAAGGGCTCAGCTCCATTAGTGATATAAAATAAACTCCCTGATGTAACATTGTTTAGGGTTTGAAGTCTTATGGGATATTGCGCCGTGTAGATGTTACGAGAAACAACGCTTCGGAAGAACGTATCGCCTCCATCTTCAAGTTTGAAAAATCCGCTAGCCAGGAACAAGCGTGAGCAGTTGGCTAGCAGACTGCAGAAATTAAGAGGCGATTGAACTCGGGTAATGCTTGCTACCATTCAGTCCAGAACCTTTGGCTTCTCGTTTGCTGTCTAAAAACGTAAAAATTAGAATATACAAAACTATAATTTGCATGTTGTTCTGTATGGGTGTGAAACTTGGTCTCTGACATTAAGGGAGGAACATAGACTGAGGGTGTTTGAGAACAGGGTGTTGAGGAGAATATTTGGACCGAAGAGAGTTAAAGTGACAGGAGATAGGAGAAAACTGCATAATGAGGAGCTTCATAACTTGTATTCTTCTCCAAGTAGAATTAGAATGATCAAATCAAGGAGGATGAGGTGGGCAAGGCATGTAGTACGAATTAAGAGAAGAGGAATGCATATACAATATGGGTGGCAAACCTAGAAGGAAGGAACCACTAGGAAGATCAAGACGTAGATGGGCGGATAATATTAAAATGGATCTCAGAAATAGGATGAGATGGTATGCACAGGATTGATCTGGTTAAGAATAGGGACCAGTGTAGGGCTCTTTGTGAAGACAGTAATGAACTTTCGGGTTCCATAATATGTTGGGAAATTCTTCAATAACTGCACAACTTGCGGGTCAGCCCCCATGAAATTTGTTAATTAGTTACTTAGTTACTTGGGCCGCGCTATAGCTCAAGCGGTTAGTCGCTGGCTTCCCACAGCGGCGGGCCGGGTTCGATCCGAGGTCTGGTCAAGTGGGATTTGTGGTGGACAAACTACTTCGGTTTCCCCTGCCAATCTTCATTCCACCAATTGCTCTACAATCATCCTCACCTATGAACTGGGGCTGGTAAAATAGGCCAGAAATGGCCGCATTACAAAGGGACTTAGTCCCACCCCACTAGAAATAAAAAATAGTTAGTAGAGTCAACATAAAGACAGTTTAAACAGGAAAGTAATGTATGGTTATGAAAATGATTCTAAGAGATTTCAACCAGTGTTGCCATTTGCCGATTAGCCAAGTGAAACAAGTCAGAACTTATTTCTATTCCAGTTAATAGTACACCTGGTAAAATTACGCCACGTTGTGACATAGGCGTTGTGACACAAAGTCACCCTTGGTGGCACAAAGTCACACGTTGAGGGTACCTAATAAATAAATTGGACCGTATATTAATTCGGTGCTTTTGGATAATTCGGTAAACTACTTGATCCTCTTGTCCCCACGTCGCGGCTAGTCACCAGACTGTAGTAAGCATCCCAACTGTTAGAACTTCCCAAAAAATATACCAGTTTCAGTTACACAAACATAACTTTGAAGTCGATATGACTATTATTTTCGAGATTTTGAAGGTTTCTAGGGTCTACCGCCGTACCGTTTTGAAGTTATTAAATTTCAGTAATTAAAAACACGAAATAACCTTTGTTTGGCAAGTTGTTCTATTAGTAAAATAAGTAATAAAATTATTTCAAGCGAAAATGTGACATAATATAATAGAATTAGCTTTCGAATGATTGCTGTCACTTTTAACTAGGATTCGAGGCTGATATATCTGAAGCAAGAAGAATACTTAAACTTTCTCTGCCTTCATTCATTTCAGTTTCAGCGAGCAGAGATTTGGGCAGCTCAAGGAAAATAAGTGAGCCTCAAGCAGACAGTATATTAAAATTTACGTAAATATTTTGTTTTGATTTCTTTTCGATTTTAGTGTTCTTTGAAGATAAATGAATTTTAAGATTACTATCTTTTGAGACGTAACGCCGTGTAGCCTGTCGACAGACAGAACTCAGATAGAGAAGATATATCTCAGAAGATAGAACTCTTCATAACCACAGTTGTGAGAGCCTCAAATCCTACATAAATGGATTTGCTGTTTTTTTCTCTTTTCTCGGATTTAAGGCCCATTATGCTGATAGCCTAATGCTTAACCAATGAAGCATCGCGCAATGAAGGCGTATGCCGGAGTGGATATATAGATCCACATTTTCTTGACCTCGGCACTAGGTGGAGGAAAGTGGTGAACTTCACGCTCCTGCTGCTCTACTCCCGAAGAAACAACTTCCAGTACCCACTGAAGGCTGGGTGGACCTTAGAACCTGTCTGGACGAAGTAAAGAACAGAAAATTTCTCCTCTGCCGAGACTCGAACTTCCACCCTTCTGCCGTCCAGCTTGTAGCCAGTCGCTATATCGACCGAGCTATGTTAACTTATATGGAAAAGCATTATATGAAGTTCATAGGTTATCCGTGAATTGTGACATTTTCAAGATAAAATATAAACATCTGAACGTTTACTGTGGTAAGCATATTGTTACAGTCTTGCAGAATGACGTGATCTAAATCGACCCAGAGAAAATGGAAGATCAGTTCAGTCTGCCTCGAAATGGTATTAAGGACCAAACATTTTCACGGAAGAAGAAGAAGAATCGTTATTATCTTTACTTCATGATTGTTTAATGACGTAAATATAGGAACATCATTTGCAAATCTACTGTAATGAAATTATATTAGCAAGACTATTTTGTGGCTTATTTCTTGTTTCTGAAAGCAGTGAATATTATAAAAATATTACTCTCATCTGAAAAACAATATCTGTGAAGAATGGCCTTCAAATCAACTCAGGATTGATATTGGGTGTGAGTTACAATGATGTCCCCGTTGAATTGTGAACTATGGCAACATTTCCCACTACTGTAAGACTAAATTCTACCAAAACTGAATGATCTGCTATAAATTCTGTCACTTTCTCGATATTTTTACTCCCATTTTGTGACCTCAGAGACAGTCTGATTCCAACCGACATCAGCAGAGCTTTCGCTTTTGTTCTGCATTGCATGATTTTAGTTATGCTTTGTAGTTACGGCTAGTCTGCTGGCTGTGTTAACTGGTTTTTGTAGTTATCTAACCAATATACCGTGTTAAATTAATTTTGCTAAAATTTATTCATCGTCTTTCATTGTGCAGTCTGCTTTTCCTCAAGGTTTTGTTTCAGGAGCTCTGATTCAAATATGTGAATGATTTATGTAACAAAATAAAACATTACTTTTTTCTTCTTTTTACTGAATTACCACGACTGATGGTTACTTGCTTTTACAGACAGATATCAACTGTGTGTCGAATTGATGTGCAGCAAACCATGTAAAGCTTAATGCTGCTAAAACAAAATTTATCTGTTTCTGCAGAAAAAAAAGAAATATGCTGACTGACCCTTTAAGTATGTCGTTTTTAATACTGGAATTCTGCATGGAGGTTATGCCAATAAACTCAGTCTTTTCTTTCTTTTTGCCTTAACTGCTCTTCTGTCTGCGTGTTATTTATTTTGCCACGCCTTGAAGTTGTGGAACATAATACGAAACACTGCTTTCTCTCTTTCTTCAAGAGGCACTTTGTGCATGCTTTACATCAGACAAGTTATCCCGAAACTTTAATATTGTAACAGGTGAAACCACTGCATAGAGAAGAGTCACATTCTCTGTAACCCACTGTCAACACATTGCGTAACAACCAGCGACCATTGCTATTAAACAATTAGCAATTCCAAGGCAACGAACAGAATATTCTAGCTAACACGGGAAACAAAATCCTTCAACAAGTTGTTCTCTCAGCGGTACGCGAAGACCTACATAAGAGGGTAAATTGCGACAGAGCAGTTCAGATCCGTCGAGAGATCGGAAGAAAGATCAGCCTCCATCTTCAAGGTAAAAGACAAGAAGAAATCCCAAAGCGAACCAGCTTCAGCAGGTGCAACAGATGTTCCTCTGAAACATCGGCTAATACAATTTCTACACGGCGCTACATCCCAGAAGACGGCTTTCTTCAGTAAGAATAATAGTTTTCTGTTGGTAGTAGTAGTTTTGTTATTGCAGTTCTGTATATTAATAGTAGTAGTAGTGGTATAAGTGGGGTACGCGCGGTAGCGTAGTTGGTTGAGGGGCTTTGCTACAAGCCAGAAGGTCGCGGGTTCAAGTCTCAATGACGTCATTGGATTTTTTCAATTGACCTAATCCTTCCAGCCTCACTATGGCCATGAGGTTGACTCAGCCTCTAACAGAAGTGAGAACCAGGAATTAATTAAATAATTTTCCTGGGGAGTAAAGCGCGGCTGGCGCGTAAGGCTGACAACCATCTTTGAGCTGACTGTCTAGATAATGTGGGGCCCTCAACGTCTCACAACCCTATGGGCCTTCACGGCCTGTTACAGGGATAGCTTTACTTACATTTTTAGTAGTAGTATAAGTAGTAGCAGCAGCAGCAACAGTTGTCGCAGTGGTAGTAGTAGTAGTAGTAGTAGTAGTAGTAGTAGTAGTAGTAGTAGTAGTAGTAGTAGTAGTAGTAGTAGTAGTGTTTCTGGCGTGAGGAACACGCAGTCAGGCAAGACACTGGGACTGTGGTAGGGAACACAGAGACTCCTGCTGGTGTCCACCGCTCTCGAACATCCTCTGTTTCGTAGTATTCGAGGTTCTCCCACCCATGGATATATGAAGAGTTCTATCTTCTTTGTTATGTCTACTACCTTCTTCAAGCCGGCTTCTCGCTTAGTTTCGACCCTGAAGATGGAGGCTCTATGTTCCTCCGAAACGTCGGTTGTCTCCCACCAGGCTACACGGACTTACATCTTAGAAGACAGAATCCTTCAACCTCGTTCTCTTCCCCTGACGATCCTAAGGTGTCGCTCTCAGACGAATTAGGCCCAGACATCCGGGACGAGAGTAACAGCAAGGTCGGGCCGCGCCATAGCTCAAGAAGTTAGTCGCTGGCTTCCCACCGCGGCTGCCCGGGTTCGATCCCGGGTCTGGTCAAGTGGAATTTAAGGTGGACAAAGTGACGCTGGAGTGGGTTTTCTCAGAGTACTTCGGTTTCCCCTACCAATCTTCATTCCACCAAATTCTCCATCATCATAGTCACCCGGGGCAGGTACAATAGGCCAATCAGTGGCCGCCGTGCCGAGTGGACCCAGTTTGACTCCACAGCAAGCTCACAACACCTCAGATTCGTGGCTTTCAGTATTTTCTGTGAAATGTTAAATTCAGGTAGCTGACAACTTGACAGTGGCAAGCTCAGTGTTTCTATTCGAGCCTTAACATAAAAGATTGTGAATAAGATCTAAAATTTTGTGACGATTTTAAATAATATAAATTTGATATTTTTGAACTTTATCCATCGTCCTGTTTATATTTCAAAACACAACTTTTCGGAGAGCGGAATCGATCTCTGTCTTCAGGTAAAACCTTCTGATTTGGGCCCACTCGATAGAGCTAGTCCCCATCTCTGGAGCACAGGACTGTGTCTTAGATAATGAGCAGGACGACGGATAATGTCCAGAAACATAAATTCCATGGCCTGTAGTCAGCAAGCGAAATACTCGTATACCAAAAGAACAACTGCCGCTTGTCGGCGAAGTTAATGCCAACTTTTGCGCAATGGATCCCACGGCCGCTAATCTCGGTTTTCTAGACCGGTTCAGAAACATAATATTTATATAAAATTTTTGTGTTTCTATACATTATTCATTGTCTTCTTTTTCCTTAAATCACACGACGTTTTGGAGACTAGATTCTATCTCCTACTTCAGGCGGAACCTTCTCAGTTGGACCCAATAAACGAAATTAATCTCTAGTCTCTACCTCTATCGATTGGGCTCAACTGAATTAAGGATACCTGAAATAATATAAGCTTTGTGAATGGATAATTAGATAACTATTTTGAAGTCACATTGGGAACCAAATTGGCGGGAAAGAATACCGTGTAGAAACACACAAGAACACAAACCGTGAACGAGTTTTGTCATGACCTCCCTTTCATTATAAGGCTCTGTTCAACTCTCTTCATACCATTTTCTGTTTTCGAGCGAGAGGATGACATTTACGAGTACAACAAAAACCGGTCACCTGTTCTCTCATTACCTGAACACAAAGGACCATAATTAAATTACAATGCATGCAATATTGCAATTTTTTTCATAATTGAAAAATGCCGATATATTGCTTTTAAGTTGAATATATGAATAAGATTTCTAAGAATTTAATTTGTAAGATAAAACGGGTTTAGAAAATAAAGATCACAGTTTTTGTTTGCTTATTTTGTTAAAGCATATATTGTTTTTTATGTATCAGTGTTGTCCTCTTAGATTATGTGAGTAAGTAACAAGTTTTTTGCTTCCCGAATCCGCCACGCTTATGCATTGTGTAATGGCTTTTCTTGGTCGTACACAAAACGTAGTTTAGATAGGAGAGACAGGCGAATAGTGAGGTTAATTTATGGCAATAGCCAGACACCTCTTGCCAACTGCTGCTTCGTATAAACGTGGGAATTCGATAGTTACTTCATTATCATTGTAGCTGTGAAGGGAAAGAGAGAGTTGGGATTTATATAGACCATAGTGCCGACTGGCGTCTCAACACACCGCCCCTGACAACCACTGCACAAATCTTATTCTCCGTCAATGTAGTAATGGCACATTCACATGTATATCTGTGGTTTTAGTACGCAAGCGAACTATACCGACCAAGCGACCGCCGCTTGTCAGCGAAGTTAGTGCCAACTTTATGGCCGCCTCTGTGGTCTGGCGGTCAGAGTTCCTGACTACAGATCCAGAGGTCCCGGGTTCAATTCCTAGAGCCGCTAGATTTTCTAAGAAGTAGTGGGTCTGAAACGGTGTCCACTCAGCCTCGTGAGGATAACTGAGGAGCTATTTCAAGGAAATAGCCGCTCCGGTGTGAAAAATCGAGATTAACGGCCGTGGGGATCCGTTGCGCTGACCACGCGACACCGTCTATCCGCTAAAGTTGGTACTGAATTCGCCAACAAGAGGCAGTCGCTAGGTCAGTATAGTTCGCTTGCGGACTAGAGGCCACGGAGGAATAAATAATAATAATAAACATTTGAAGTGTTTCTACCAGCCACACTTATTTATATATTGAGTTCAACTTTTGAGATTACGTATGTCCTAAGATAAGTACAGGGTGAATCGTATAGAACCGGCCCGATGAATTTGCTAATAATTCCGCAGGTGATGCATGTAAACGCTCACAATTACGAAATAATAATCCGTGGGCCGTGTTGAGTCGAATGGTGTGCTCATGATCCGGCAAGTGGCAGCCCTTATGCTGCAAGGTCAAGGACAATGCCGAAACGTGTCTGCAGTGAGCAGGCGTCAGTCATGGTGTTCACTGTTGAGCAGCAAATGTTTCTAGTGCCTACTTGAAACGGCGGGCACTTTCCACACCTGCTCTGATCACGGCACACAATCCAAGAGAAGATATGTGTAAATTACTTTAGTATCTGTATGGTATATTTTATATTACACCTCATTTCTTCGGACCGGTTCTATATGAATCACCCTGTATAATGTCAATGAGAACACTTCTCTTTAGTGCAACTAGATGTAAATTTATATTGGAGAGATTTTCTCCACATTTGTGTTATCGAATATACAGGTATTCTATTCAATTAATTTTATACACTCAGTAAGCGAATGTGGGACCCTCAACGTCTCACAACCCTATGGGCCTTCACGGCCTGTTACAGGGATAGCTTTACTTTTTACGTTTTACTTTACAATAAGCGTATACCTAAAGACGTAATGGACACAGGATAGCGTACTTCTGCTGGCAGGAGTCTGTACTGTCTTACCGGAAGAGAATGACGTAGAGATATCAGTATAAATTATGAAATTAGCCACGTCACTTAATATGGAGATGGAATTAAGTTCCGAATGTCAAATTTCCTCTTTTGGGATATTGATTCGTTGGTTATTTATGAATCCTCTTTCAAGTTCATAGGCTTCAGAGCTTTGAATAAGATCATATTTCTTGAGATAAGAAATATTTGGATTATGTTGCACTTACATGGATACACAAAAGATTTAAGTTGGGAACTTACCCGCAGAAACCCCGAACTGGAAGAGCAGCCCATCCCTGGCACCTATCTAATTTCAGGGAAAACTGAACAAAACATCCTGAATGGATGACTGATGGATGAACATCGAAAGGGATTCTGCATTATTGGCTAAAATGACGTCGAGACCGAGAAAGACCTTGAAGAATGATATGAGATCATGCGTACTACAAATCGGAAGGTGGCGGGTTCGATTCCCGATAAGGTCATTATTGTGGCGAATTGGCTCTATGTGGGAACTGCTGAGCCACAGAGGCCTCGGGGCACGGACGAACTATGTTTTCTATGCGGTCCGTGCCGAGATGTTAAAATCAGGACAAGTTAGGTACCGCTGGGTTTCAGTCGTTGTGAGCTGTTGCTGTGAGAAACTCGTAGCTGAGGCCGGGTACATTTCGGGAACAATAGGAAGGGGAATATCCACAGTTGAGAGCCGCTACTAAGCAACAGCTAGTGAAGAATGTAACAGACTGAGAGAATGTAGTGTGTATTATAGTGACTTCTGAAGTTTGTAGACTAGAGAGAGCATAATACTTACTTGCATTTACGAGGTGCAAGAGTTCAGTATATCCTATTACTGATCCAAACTCCTTCTATAGTCAGTCTATCACGTGATAATATACTAAGATCATGCCCTAATTTATCCTTTCAAATTCATTCGAAGCTAAATAACCTAAAGACTGGATAGGAAACCATGATCTGTCAATCCATCTGCTCATATCTCTCTGTTGCTCTACAGCCCTTCGGACCTTCGCCGCTTTTTCGGTTTCTTAATCCTATACACAGTCAGTAGGACTCCTTGCACGGGGGATCAGCCCGTCGCAATGTCGCTATCTACACGCAGAACAACACAAACACAGTGTAAACACACACAGACATCTATGCTTCAAGTGGGATTCGAACCCACGATCCCAGTGTTCGAGTGAGCGGAGACGGTTCACTGTGAACTGCCATCCACCCATATAGTGGTATATATTTATAGCTACCGTATCTGAAGGCTTGTGGCGTGTTCCTTGCTTGAAGCCAGATAATTCTGCTGGAATGTGAAGTAGAGGGCTCAGTGTGCATGGAACTCCCGTTGTACCAAAATAATTTTACGAGCTCGGGGTTCAGATGTTATTGCAGGAGAGTGGGCATGCGCATGCCGACACTAGCGCTGTAGATGCCGACTTATTCCACCATGTATCCAGTCTAAGGAAAACAACGGACAGTCATTTAAAAATAAACATAACATGTCACGTGCATAAATTCGGCCAGTAGTAACAGCTTCAGTTAAACTAAACTCACCGTGTCTGTTTTACCCACCCATTTTTGATACTAACCTTTTGACATCAGTAATTTTATCGGCATTTTCTTTCGTTTTTGCGTGCCAGGATAAATATGTGAACAAACGATTACTTTAACCGAAGCCTTCATTAGGCAGACTCAGTCACAACAACACGCAGTCAGCTGCGTTGCATTTAGGAGGGGGGAGGGGAGGGGGTATTAAAGTAACGTCTTTGTAATTGCTACGTGACAAACGTTTTCCCAGGTTTTATGATTTAGTGTAAAATGTATCCCCATTCATTATATGCATTAAATAAAGCTCAGACTTGTCGTTAAAATTATATTACAACTCTCCGCTCGTCTTTCTTTCAAGACTTATTTGTACTGCAGAACACTGTAACGCCGAACCATAAATTTCTGTCATTTTATTTTCCTTGTGTTGTTTCGAGTCCTCCAGTTCTAAGCACATCAATAAATATAGAAATAAATTAATTTTTTTCTACATTTTTTAAGCTGGAATTAAGGAAAAAGCAGTTATTTAGAAGTGACAATCCCTTTTAAGTTATTTACTGAGATTCTGAGATTTAACGAGACCCTGAGAAGCCAGAAACAACATCACTTCTATTGCAAAATGAATGAGTGTTGATGTATAATAAAAGGAAGAAAATAAAGTACATGAAGAAATCAGCAAAAAGCAGGCAGCACGTAGAACACTGCTCGTCCCCTCTTTTATTCTAGTTTCCAGCTTTGACTTATTCATCCACACTTAAGATGGAGGCGACATATACCTCCGAAACATCTGTTGACTACCAGTGTGAGAACCTCAAATCCTACATGCAATACTTCAAAGTGAAATTTACACTGAATTATTAAAAGTATAGATTTTATTTATAAAATCGAATACAATGTCCCTTTATCAAAACCAGTACTGTTCGGTACATTTGGTATAATTTTCAGTTTATATTGTGACATGATGCCTGAACGTCGGAAGTTTGTAGTCAGGAGAGCACAGCAGAGACGTCTGTTGCTAGACAACGGCTGGCTGAAAACACATTTCTGCGGCTATGAATACGCTTGTATAGATCAACGCTTTGCCCAGAGATTATCACATGTTTCTTGGAAACAGAGAATAACAAAGAACATTCAACTGTCTGACTTGGTGGTCTGTATTCATTCCACATGTAGTTAGGTCAGTCCGAGATTCAGATAGCCAGAGAGACTTCGAGAAGGTAAAGGTAAAGAGCCTCTTAAATTAAACAAAATATCGAATACTGCATGCATTCCAAGGCCTGCAATAAATCCAGAATCTTCTTAAGAGGGTGAGATAAATTAATCCCATTTCTTGACAACATTCAGGTCTTACACGTCTTCATGGTGCAGTGCTTAACCAAACAGAAAGGAAACTTTACCTTTACCTGGTTTCGTATAGACGAAAATCTGTCTTCCGTTTGAGAACACGTCGAGATTCTCGAGATATCGATATGTGACGCATCGCAAGTTCAACGTTGCATTATCCTTCAGTTCAGACCGCAGTTCTGACCTTCACAGAACATAAGGACGAGCAAAGGAAAGTGGGACCAGGGGGGGGGAGCAACGCGCCGTTCACTGCGTTCAGTGCAGACCAACAGACAGACGGACGTTTGCAAGATGGAAAACCATTATATAATTAATTGCTTTTAAATTACAGAGTCGTTGCAATATTGTTGCAAAACATGAACTGTACTTCACACTCAGTACTTTCATACTCGACTGTCAAACCTTATATTTTAAAGATTCACGTGACGTTTTGTATATATGCTTTTGAGGGATTGGCTCATTTAACTGTGTACAACTTGGGGCTTTTTCCTTCCGCACAAGTCAACATAACAATATAAAAACATGTGTTACTACTCGTAGGTCTCGCGTATACCGATCATAGTGGCCGAGCTCTCTAAAGGGGCCCATACACATACGAGTCTGGCTCGCGAGTCCGGCTCGGCGAGCTTGACTTGGGACCCGGGGACCCGGGACCCGGACTCGGATTAATTTCACCACAAATGCACGAGCAGACTCCCAACCTTGCGACCCACACACGGACGAGTTTGGCTCATTGGAGCCCGAGCCGAGTCAGACTCGTGAGCCAGACTCGTACGTGTACGGGCCCCTTAACAGCATGAACCGTCTTCGCCCTTTCGAACACTGGGATCGTGGGTTCGAATCCAATTCAACGCATGTTTTTCTGTCTTCTCTTTATTTTTTGTTTGTGTTGTTCTGTGTGTAAATACCTGCCTTGCAGCGGGCTGATCTCACGTCCAAGGAGCCCCACAGAGTGTGCATAGGATTGAGAAACTGAAAAAGCAGCCAAGTTCCAACAAAGGACTATAGAGCCACAGATAGATATTTCTCTCATACAATTTCTACATGTTCATCAGTGTGTAAATGAGAGAGCTTTTAATAGGCGCATCTTATGTACTTCTGTTGAGAAGATTTTAGGCATCATTACATACTGTGGAATACATGCAATATTCGAATTTGTTATTTTGAGCCTTGAGCTATTATATGTATCCTTCTACCTTCCAGAACCTTGAAAATATTAAAGTCTGTCTCGCCACTGAATTATAGAGCGTTCCGTTGAATAGGGGGCAAAGAGAGAGAGAGCATTCATTATTCCGTCAGACCGTAAGGCGGTATAATTAAATCATTACCAATTACTGGTAACTTTCTCTAATATTCCTGTTGACCAAGAATTCTACTCCACTCATTTAGAACGTTAATGCTAAGAGCTTAATGCAAATAAAACGGGCTAAGAGAAGAGATTCAGAATAATTAAACCGGAACGAATTTCAATTGCATGAGGCATTCGATTAATAACACCCCGTACTATCAAAGGCATTACTTCCTTAATCATTAAAGCACCGTGGTAAATAACTATATGACCAAATTTCATATTAA
The DNA here is from genome assembly GCF_002891405.2 of Cryptotermes secundus. Taxonomy (NCBI): domain Eukaryota; kingdom Metazoa; phylum Arthropoda; class Insecta; order Blattodea; family Kalotermitidae; genus Cryptotermes; species Cryptotermes secundus. The sequence continues at coordinate 714,258 of NW_019718273.1, forward strand.
CACGTTCTTCGTTTTGTTCAAGCTGTGTATGATCCTCAAAACAAAATATGATTATGGAGAATGCCGTCTTCTGGGAAGCGGCGCCGTCTAGGTCTTGTGTAAACCGAAGATTCGAAGGAACGTATCACTTCCAGCCGCTCACTCTGACTCATCACTCGCGGATTTTTCTACCCTGAAGATGGGGGCGATACGGCCATATCCCGAGAGACGACATTCTTCATAGTCAGCGCCGTAAAATCTTCAAATCTTAACAAAATACGGCTATTTTTTCAATTTTTTAAAAATATTTTTAATTACCTCTGGCGTAAAAATTAAATTCTTAAATGCTGCTTAGATGAATTTCATATTCTTAAGTCTTAAAATACCCATGTAATGTTTTAACTTTGCCTTATGGGTTCATACCCAGAAGAGTGAGTTCACACTTCATGCCTACAAAAATTTTTCGAAAAAGTTTCAGATTTCAGAGCAATGGACGAGTGTATTTTGCGTGGAAGAAGTGGGATATAAGTATTTGCTTCTTGAAAACATCCTCAGAGAGTGCCATGTTCAAGGCGCAAGGTAAATATATTGTAACGTGTTTTGCGTTACCGAAGACGCCGTAGAGATGGTTAATTGGTTTATTTAACAATCTACAAATAACGGCTACAATTACTTATCACACAGTTGCGGGGTTTCACACTTTATAACCCTAAGCGCATTAATCTGTTAACACTGTTGCGGGGTTTCACGACTTATAACCCTATGCGCAAATCAGTTCACTCTGTCTTCAGTAGTCTACACGTTTACCGTAGGGGAGCTTTGTATCACTGTATCACACGCTCCCAATTACACAAT
>NW_019718273.1:715365-832958 GCF_002891405.2 Cryptotermes secundus
AGGAGGGGGAGGGGAGCGCTGACTCACCCGCCGCGTCACTGCTGGTGGGGGGTGGTTCTCCTTAGCGCAACATGTCACAATATTTTTCTTCCATGAATATCCCACATGAGCATTGTTTTTGCTCAACATTCTAGTAAGCAAAATTATCCCTGCAAATAATAAATGAAACATCATGCCACGAAGAAGCACGGGGAGTGGAGGTAGAAATCCACTCTTCTTAAGCTCGATACCAGGTGGAAGTGAGTGGTAAGTTTCGCGCATCTTTTGTTCAATATATTACTGTAAAAATATGATTGTTTCCTACTCGAGGACTACCACTTATCATAGAGAGGAAATTTGCACGCCATATTAACGCAGTGAGGTGTGCTGGCGGAAGCGTAAACTCGTGGTAGGGTCACCGATGCTAGACAGATCAAAAGTTATGAGTAAAACAAAGCGTAGTTCCTGTTCCTCTATTGTGTGGGGTTATGCGTGTGGTTAAAAACCCCACCACTGGAAAAATTACTGCTACGAAACAGTGGAAGAGGCCAAGACACACACGGAGTTATAGGGCCAGCAAAGAAGATTGATGGGGTTTATTTATATAACAAGAAAATCTCGCATGTAGCACGGAGCATAGAATTACAAATGGTTTTTACCAATAAGTGAAATAGAGTTTATTTAAATAAATAATTTATAATGAAAACTTCCAATAAGTAACTCTGAGACACATATGTTCGGACTCTGACTTATATGCTAAATGAGAGTAAGAAGTAGTAGAAGCAGGTGCCAAGACTGAGGTGCGAAACTGCATATGGGCCTACTTGTCCTATCTTGCATTCAGAAAGAAGTAAATTGTGGATTGTTCTTCGTGTTGGTGACGCGATAGCACTTGGAACATGAAAACATGCAAAATTTGATTTTCCTTAACTTAAGCTTTGTGTAGGATTTGAGGTTCTCACAGCGATGGTTCTTGAGAGTTATGCATTCTAGCACATAAGGCTGTGTGGTCTGTTCAAAGTCAACAGACGTTTCGGAGGAGAGATATATTCCTCCGAAACGTCAGTTGGCTTTGAACGGACTACACGACCTAATATCCCAGAAAATAGAATTCTTCTATTCTCAGTAATCTCAGTATTCAATAACAATATATCTAAGACTTACTTACTTACTTAGGACCGCGCCATAGCTCAAGCGGATAGTCGTTGGCTCTTCACAGCGGCGGCCCGGGTTCAATCCCGGGTCAGGTCAAGTGGGATTTGTGGTGGACAAAGTGGCGCTGGTGCAGGTGTTTTCTGAGTACTTCGGTTTCTCCTGCAAATCTTCATTCCACCAATTGCTCTACAATCACCCTCACGTATTATCTGGGGATGATACAATAGACCAAAAGTGGCCGCAGTATAAGGGACTTAGTCCCACCCCACTTACTTACTTACTTACTTACTTACTTACTTACTTACTCATGGAGCCAAGCCCTTCTTGAGGAGCAGCCAATTCTACAGCTACTCAAGAATTTCCCAGCATTTTATGGAACTCGAAGGTTCATTACCGTGTTCACAAGAGCACTCCATTGGTCACTATCCTGAGCCAGATCAATCCAATCCATACCATTCCATCCTATCACTCTAAGATCCATTTTAATATTGTCCACCCACCTACGCCTTAGTCTCCTTGTGGTCTCTTCCCTTCTGACTTTACCATCAATATCCTATACGCATTCCTCGTCTCCCTCATTCGTGCTACATGACCTGCCCACCTCATCCTCCTTTACTTGATCATTCTAATTATACTTGGAGAACAGTACAAGTTATGAAGCTCCTCATTATGCAGTTTTCTCCAATCTCCTGTCACTTCATCCATCTTCGGTCCACATATTCTCCTCAACACCCAGTTCTCAAACACCCTCAGTCTCTGTTACTCCCTTAACGTCAGAGACCAAGTTTCACATCCATACAGAACCACAGGCAAAATTACAGTTTTGTATATTCTAATTTTTATGTTTTTGGACAACAGACGAGAAGACAAATGGTTCTGGACTGAATGGTAGCAAGTATTACTCCGAGTTCAATCGCCTCTTAATTTCTTCCTGAATCAGGTTTTCATCTGTTATCATTGTTCCAAAATATCTTAATTGTGCCACATTTTCGAAACATCTGTGTTCTCTCTTTATGTCATGATTTTGCCCAGCATTCTGGTGACTTGACAGTAACATATACTTAATTTTCTCTGTGATATCCCCAGATAATTAATACAGTCAGTTTTATCACCCTTCTTGTGAACTGGTACAATAACAGACTCCTTCCACTGATCAGGCAATTTTTCCTTATTCCAAATAGAAGTAATTAGACTGTGGATCTTAGAACGTAATATTTCGCCTCCTGCTTGAATAAATTCTGCCGGAATTTGATCACTACCTTGCGATTTATACCGTTTCAATTTTGCAATGGCACCTTCAAACTCAAAACGTCTAGGATCAGGTATTAACGGCTCAGCTGTATGGATTTCTGTCTGCCTAACATCACTGACCCTGTGTACATTCAATAACTGAGAGAAGTAGTTCCTCCACCTATTCCAAATGCTGTGGGAATCTGCAAGCAGATCGCCATTCTCATCTTTCCCTAAGTTACTGCAAGGCTGGTACCCCTCTTAAAGTCATTTACTCCTCTATACATGTCTCTAATATTCTTGTTCTTACTCTTCATTGCAAGCTCATCAATTTTGTCTTTCAGATATTCCCTCTTGTTGTTCCTGAAATGACTGCTGGTTTCACGTCTTGTGTTGTTCACATTATCCCCATTTAACTCGCTTGGATTCTGTAACCAATGCAATTTGGCCTGCTTTCTTTGATATAATAATTTTGAGCATCCTTCATCGAACCATGAATTATGCTTCTTATGTTCATAATAACCTACAGTCTCCTTGGCGGAAGTTTTGATATTTTCTCTAATAATATCCCAAGCTTTTTGACATCCACCTCAGTGTCCAAGTTTTCCAAAGCCGCAGACCTCTTTGAGATATCAACACAATACTGCTCTTTACCGCCTACCTCATTTAATTTCTTGAGATTGAAACTCTCCGCATGAACTCTGTGTGCTGTTTGTTTGCTCACTGCCAGTCTTTCCCTAATCTTTGCTACCACCAGGTAGTGGTCAGTATCACAATCTGCTGCCCTGAATGATCGGGCATCAAGTATACTTGAGTGCCGTCTCATATCTATCAAAATATGGTCTATTAGATTGTGTGTCTTCCCATCAGGAGATGTCCAAGTAAATTAATGGATGTTACAATGTGGGAACATTGTACTTTTGACAGTAAGATTTTTTGATGTGGCAAAGCTTACTACTCTAACTCCATTATCATTACTAATTTCATGCAAACTCTATTTCCCAATTGTTGGTTTGAAAATGTCTTCCGTCTCTACTTTGGCCTTGAAGTCTCCTAACAAAATTTTCATAGTATACTTCGGGAATTTATCAAATACATGTTCTAGTTCTTCATAGAATCTCTCCTTTCTGTCATCAGTTTTATCTTCTGTTGGGGCGTGAACATTCATAACAATGATATCACACCAGCGACCTTTTAGTATTATATGTGATATCCTATCTCTAGCCAACTCTACCCTCTTAACTGCTGATACGGTTCTCTTATGTATGAAAAAATCTCTACCTAATTCATGATTTTAATTTCCTTTTCTATAGAAAAATGTATAGTCTCCTGCAGGCCCGATGCCACCTCCATCCCGTTGGACCTCCTGTACTCCAGCTAAATCTAACTTATATTTTAAGATTTCTTCTGCCACTGCCCTGAGCGAACCTGCCCTATATAAACTTCGAACATTCAAAGTGCCAAATCTCATATCCATTTTCATTGGCTTAGGTCGTTTATCCAAGGAATCCGTCCAGGTTCGAGGCTTTGTGCTCATTTTCGTAACATAATGATTTTTTACGGTGAGGAGTTTTTAGCCCCATGCCCAACCACCAAGCTGGAGGGCCACCCTTTGTCGGCTGTCCGCAGCAATAAAACAATAATACCTACTTACTTATGGAGCTGAGACCTTCTTTAAGAGAAGCAAAATCTGCAGCTACTCAAGAATTTCGCAGCATTTATGGAACCCGAAGGTTCATTTTCTTTTCTTGAAGTATCAGTAGCATTCGAGCAGGCGTTAGGCATTATTGTGTCGTCTGATTACACGCTAAATGCAACTCATTAGGTACTCGTATTGATTCAGAATAAACAGCGCCAAATGCTTCACTCTTAAGGTTCGAGGGGAGACGTGTTGGACCACTGACGTGTCACACTAATGGGAATTGAATGATTTATGCTGCCATGTATTGATAACATAATGCTGACTTGCAAACACGTCAAAATTACAGAGGCACTAGCTAACGAAAAATAACACATTACAGTAATTTTATATCAATGATTGGTCTGGACGCTACCCAAAGTCTATCCTATATTTCGATATTAATATAATTCCTCTTGCATACAGATATTTTTGGGGGGCACGTAGTAGCGTAGTTGGTTGAGAAACTATGCTACAAGCCGGAAGGTTACGGATTCAATTCCCGATAATGTCATTGGATTTTTCAATTTACCTATTTCTTCCAGCCGCACTACGACCCTGGGGTCAACTCAGTCTCTAAGAGAAATGGGTACCAGAAATCTTCCTGGGGGTAAAGGGAGACCGGCGCGTAGGGTTGACAATCTCATCGCCATCTGTGTACCGATTTTCTGTAAAAATTTGAAACCGCGACGTCTCGCAACCCTATGAGCCTCCACGGCCTGTTACAGGGAGAGTTTTACCTTTTTATTTTACAGAAATTTGCTGTCTCATGAATTTGATAGGTTCCTTGGAAAATCCACTTTTTTTTTGTAATTGTGAATGAAAAAACTTGAAATGACTGAGATCAGAATTTTCCTGACCACAGATTTCTTGCAGGACACTGTGGTTTCAAGAACTTCAGAGTTGAAACAAAAGACCTAATTTGAGAACATGTAAATTACCATCTGAGTATATCTATTTTATATCCGTGTCTTGACTAAATGTTGATAAAATTCCGACATGCACAATAATTCACGTACTAAGAATCACACTGAAACAGCAGGACTCCACATTTTCGTACTTAAAAAGCGAGTAAGAGACAGCAACCCACAACATAACGCGACACGCAGGAATCAGTTGAACCGTGATAACTACTTCTTGTTCGTAGTATATGTGAACTTCACTTTACTTTAGATTTAATTCTTTTACAAAAATTGTGACAAATTGATTTTATTTTTGTCCATTGCGGCTCATGGACTCGTTGATAGGCAACGACCTCGCAAGAGGCAGCTATACAACAACCGTTACTGAGTAACGGCTTCGCAATAAAGCTTGTTTTCATGGCAAAATTTGAATACAGCAAAAGAAGAACGGTGATTTCTGCGTGGTCCGCTCATAGATATTAAGAGAACAGTTAATGAGTGAAGTCAGTTAAGTGAAGTGAAGAGTAGTTGGTTGGTGAGTGAGTTAGAGAACTGTTACTATTCAATTCTTGTGAGCTGTTGCTATGAGAAGCTGGTAGCTGAGGCCAGGGACAGTTCGGAAACTCAGAGGAAGGGGAAAGTCCAAAGTTGGAAGCCGATACTGAGCAACGGCTAACAAAACATGACTGTGATACTAGTGTGTATTTGTAATAGTTAACTGTAAAATGCAGTGATGCGCTGTATCAAAGAGACCAACTAATACGACCATTAATCGAAAATCCGTCTACAGTCGCTCATACACGTGACAATATACATCTCTTATGACCTGCGTAGTTTCGTTCCAGTGTGGTGCACTCCCTCAAGATGGCACTGTTTCGCGATTTTAATAACGTGTGATCAGTAGAATGAAGCTAAATATATTTAGATAGTAAGTTACAGCTTGTGCTAAAATAGAGTGTGTGTCGGGAAAATGAGGTATACCTTGTATCAACGTACTCAATTTTGCATTGCGCTTCAACAAGGTGGGTTTGGCATAAGGCAGCATCTTATTTAGGACGTTACACTGGAAGAGGAAAGTGCCTCTAGTTTTTGAAAGGACGACCTTTCCTCTCCAAGGTTTGATCCATATTCCATACCCTTAGTAAGTAAATTAATGTTCCGCATTCCGGAGACTTGATTTCAAATTCCGGTTGCGATTCATTGTCGTACAGGAGCGTGTCTTTCAAAAGTTTCCTCAGTTTTATCCTTATAATGACCCCTCTACTGTGGCCCCATACTCATCTTTCACCTCCCGCTGAAGCATGCGAAAGCTCTTGGCAGGCAGCACATTATCATATCCTCGGTCTTTAAGTCTGGGCTTGAATTCTGACCCGGAATTTGGCATCTTTCAAAGTAAAGACGCCTGTCGCAATTTGAAGAAGACTGACAGCCATATTATCACAGCAGACTGTTTCTGCGTCATATACAGAACGAAATATCCATAACCTAATCCGAAGATTCTCTAAATAAAGTAAAACTTCACGCTCCGGCCACCTTTCCCCCAAGGAAATAAGTTTCCGATACCCATTGGGTAGGAGGCTGAGTGGGTCTTTCAGTGTCGGTTCGGAGGTCAGGAAGAAAATAAAATTCCTTTACTACTCTCGGCTTGTACAAGAAATATATATTGGGTACATGAGGATAAATTTCTAAGTATTTCAATAGACTATTGTTTAAAATTTTCATTATTATTGACTAAATCTCCTCTTTAAATTCGTTTTTTTTTTCATGGAAATCGAACCGCTCCCAACACCTGAGTAATTTGGCTCTATATGCTGAAAGTTATTTAATCCGGATGAAAGGGATTTTTCTCAATTACAACGATACGTATAGAAACTGCATTGTTGTCTCATAACGACGCTGTTTCTTTGTGCTGTAAAATGACACATTGTTCACTGAACATCTTTCTCGAAGTAGTTACTATATGATTCTGACGATGATGTATAACACACTGATATGCTGGGTTTTTGGACTTTATCCATCGTCCTGGTTTTTAAGATAACAAATAAAAACACGACGTTTCGGAAACTGGATCTGTTTCCGTCCTCAGGTGAAGGGACCCAACTGAATACGTGTTTTCCTTCACCTGAGGACGGAAACAAATCCAGTTTCCGAAACGTCGTGTTTTTATTTGTTATCTTAAAAACCAGGACGATGGATAAAGTCCAAAAACCCAACATATCAGTATATTTCTCGAAGGGTTATTATTCCGATGTACCGGGTTCAGACTCCGGTCCGGACACCGAGTAAACTGACTTAGTATTTTCATGGTTTTCCGCAGTCCTGCCAGACATATACCGGGGTAACGCCACATATTAGACCAGTAAAACTTGCGTCTGTATCTTTAGATATATCTACCTAAATTTCGAAAAAATATAACAATACCTGTTGAAAGCGTCATTAAACAAAATAGGGGATTATGTAATAAACAGAGTGAAAGTTGTTAATGGAACTTTATCACGTGAATCAAAGTCAAAACTTAAATATTATTGTCTCATGCCTAAGGCACTTTCAAATTAAATTTCATTCCATGACCCTTTAAGACGATTTGTGATTGGCTATTAAAATGTATACCCTTATTTATGATTCCGAGCAAGAATAGCTCAATCTGTACAGCGACTGGCTACGGGATTCACGACTAGGGGGTTGGAGTTCGAGTACCGGTGAGGGCAAGAATTTTCATTCTCCATGTTGTCCAGACCGGCACTGCAGCCCACCCAACCTCCTATCTAATGGGTACCGGGGGCTATTTCTCCGGGGATAATGCTGCCGGGGCTTGAAACTAACTAGTGCCAAGTTGAAGAAAACGTAGAACTATACGTCCACTCCTCCATACGCCTTCATGACGTAGAATTTAATTAGTTAACCACAGGGACAACTTTGCCTTTTTTTTCGTAACCTTATCTGTGTTAGAAGGGATTACAGAAAATTTGCAGTGTAATTTGCATATATACCCAAATAAATTTAGAAGCCTGTCTCAAAAAGGCCAAAATGTTATTTTGGTGGACAGATTTGCTTCCATAAATTTACTAAAATTATACAGGTAGTTACGTAATTGAATGTTGAAATAGTGTATTAACTAAGTAATAGTGTAAATTAATTTAGGTGCCTCTTGTTACCAAAGCAAGAAACCTGAAGTGGAAACCTTCAAACTTAGAAAACTTTCCTCCTGTCTCTCGAACTACAACTGTAAATTCTACATAAACTCGCCAAGACTTGGTAATATATTTTCTTAGCTCTATCAGTTAGCAGGAAACTTTTACGGACAGAAGGAAAAGTTCATATATTATATCGTACTTTGCATTTCAGCATTTATTCAGTTCGTGGTAACTTTCGGTTAGCGTGTCTACTTCGTATTAAAGTCAGTGGTAAAATTGAGTATTCTATTAATGTTTCTTCTTCTCTCTGATCATTTCGCGCATTTTAACAGTTTGTCTCTCTTGTAGACTTTGAGTAGAAAACTCAGAAAATTATTAAAAAAAAATATGAAATGAGTTAGTGTTTCCGCAAGAACGGAACTTCTGTTCTGTCAAAAGTCCAACAGCTTCAAGAAAACAACAGTAAAGCAAGTGCCACGTAACTTCGAACAAGGCCAAAAGTAGCCTTGAATACAACTGGCCGCCTGTCACTTCTCACACCCTCGAACCCACCCCCTTGTCTGAAATTTTTCTTCTGCGCATTCAAGGTTACTCTTGGCCTTGTTCGAAGTTACGTGACACTTGCTTTAACGATGTTCTTTTGTTGCGAAGAGTAAATGGTCCAGAAGTCACCGGCGTATTTCCTGCAGTCTAGGCTGAAAGTGAAGACAGGAGAATATATTGTAGCTGATTCCTTGCAGACGTTGGGAGGCTTTAGTATGACGCATATAGCCATTGCTAGGCAATGACTCGGTAAACAGGCCAGCAACAAATACCCAACCGACAATAGAGTAGACCCGTTGCTAGGTATAGCCCGAAATACACGCACGCAACAACATAACCGATGTTGCAAGTGGTGTTTTTATATGGGTCCGCGCTCTGCCCATTACTAAGCAACGGCACAGTAAACACGTTCAAGTGAATAGGCAACAATAGAGGACTTTCATTGGTAGGCAGTGGAGATGTTTTCTGTGTTGTGATCCGATTCGGGGCCGTATAACGAGAAGTCTAGGGCTGCTAGAGAGTTGTATATCGGCATTCGAAGGTGATAGCAAGAATGGAATTAGACTGAGTCAAGAAGATTAACTGTGCTGTAGTTACAGTGAGACTGTGATAAATCCGTTGCCAGGAAACGGATAGTTAAGACTCAGTGTAGAGTGATCGGTGAGAATGTCATACTTAGTTGTAGTTACGACTTGTGAGTGATCAATAAATCTAATTACCAATCTGAATTCCGTTTAGAGTCACTAACATATTTCTTACTTGTGTGCACAAGTCCGTGTTTTAACCAACATAATTGCCACGGATATACTTTCCTTAACATTTCCTTGGAATGGGTCAAATTTTTAAATGAAGGAGTTGATTTTACAGCAGTTTTAGCGTTTGTGATGTTACGTAACTCCTCTGTTATTAACCGAACAAAATTGCGTGTCATGATTGGAGGAATGGTTACACGCAAAGGATACTGAATTAATCGTAACTGAGGCCGTGTCAGGGCACTGCATGAAGGGATAGAAAATCCACAAAAACCTCAGTTGGTGTGACCTCTCTAAAACACTTTAGAAACTTACCTCTGAACCAGTTACTCGAACCCAGGTTGAAATGTGAAATGGGACTTCCGAATAGAAAGCAGGATTACTGCAAACCCAATCAGAGGGGGGGGACGGGGTCAAGGGAAGTGAATCCGTTTAATATGGGAATGGAATACTTCCCCGCAGCGCTGCACATGTGTGGGATATTATTCGAGCCCCGTTTGACGCATTCCCTTCGGGCATGTGTAAACGTTTAAACACCTGCGCTACAATTCCCATACTAAATAAAATTTCCTTCTGAAAATCACTGACTTCTGGGATGTGACGCCGTTAAATTTGGTAGAAGTTCAACTTTTTGGAGAATATGTACTGCCTCCATCTTCAGGGTCGAGGAATGAGTGAAATAAGAAAGAAGTATAGCTCCACTTGTCGCACTTGCTTATCTTGAAGATGTAAACGATATTTTCCTCCGAAATTTTGGCTTTTCTCTCCTAGATACGCGGCGTTACAACGCAGAAGACCGCACTGTTCATAGTCACCTTGGTATCCTACAATTTATAAACCATGTTATTTTAACAGTTTCTGTCAATCTGGACTTTCATAAACTGTACCAGAGACAATGTGGAACGAATAAGAAAAGGGCAGATTTGAAATCTGACAATATTGAAACTTTCCACTATTCAGCGTTGTTTACTGACGCAGAGAAGAAACGTGTACACAAAATGGTGGAAGTGGACAGAAAGAAAAATTCAGGATCAAGCAATAACATATAATTTAATTGTCTGCCCAATTATTTCTTCGAGAGGGTCATTATCGAAAATAAAACTGTCATAATCTTGCTGGAAATCGAGATACACCATCATAAAGAGAGAAAGAAAGAAAGAAAGAAAGAACGCATTAAAAATCTAGAATTAGAACAATTATTTTAAATTTGACTGTGTATTTTTCTGAGACAGTCACTAATAAACCGTCCACATTTACGTAGTTCAAGAACATATCGGGATGTTAAGCACTCAGTTCCACTGCACATGCGTCAAGGCCATGATAAGAAAAGAAGTATAAAAAACGGAAGGGCATATTCAAATAAACTTCGTTTTCTCTATGTAGACGGGCTAGGGGCCGGGACGGCCGGGTTCGATTCGCGGAAAGGGTAAGACATTTCTCTTAACTATACAGAATTCAGACCGCTCTGGGCCCACTCAACCAACTAGACAATGGTTACCGGGGGTCTTTCCCTGGGGGATAACGCGGTAGAGGCGTGAAGCTCTCAACTCACCGTCATTTAGTTCTGAGACCAAGAATGGTGGCGCTCTACCTCCTCTTTCCCTACGTCTTCATGGCTTGTGTTTAATTAATTAAGCAAACCGATTTTACTTTTTATTAGTATACGTCGGGTCGGGACTTTATGAAAGTAAAAAGAAAAAAACTACGCCATGATAAAATTGTCCGAAATTACAATCCATTGTATTGAAAATAATTGTTCCGGAATATAGTAACTGGCTAATAAGTTGTGTGATTATTTTATGTTTTCACGTGTATGTCATTTTATAAAATATTCGTCCCATTCTCCCACGGTATATAATAGAAGGAAATATAATATTACACTTGCTTTGCAATATATTCTAACGGATTTGATCAACGTGTTGCCTGGCAACAATTCTGTAAACACGATCCAACCGTAACAATGGAGAAGGCTGTGTTTTCCGTGTCCACGATGACGTCAAGCAGCGGTGGGTGGCTGGGTCACGTGACATGTGTTTCCTGTGATGCGTGTCCGTTCCTCGGCTATATAAGTGACAGAATTCTTTCGGTTCAGGGACGAATCAGTTCTCGGTAGAAGAAGCCACGGGAAGTTCGTAGTTGAAGAAGAGTACAAGAAGTCAGCCTGGGAAGATTTAACGTGTGATTTTAAGGCTTTATGTGTGCTGTAGCATTGTGATATTAGGAGTAAAACTTTAATAGTTTCTATGTTATGAATCCGTGCGAACTAGTTCAGATAGACTGAGAAGACTAGTGTGGAGTGATTATGCGTTGTGTAAAGGAGCTATAGTGTTATAATTATTTGTAGTTACGACCTGTAAGTATCCAATAAATGCAATTACCAATCGAAGCACGCGTCTTAGACACTGTGACACGTGACAATGCCTCTGTGATGTTATTGTATACATTTTGAAGTCTGGATGGTCATTTGCTCAATCCTGCCTCCAGGCTTACTCCTTTATATGACTTTCGAAACACACGAAAATATTACACCTGTCAAATTCCCATGATCCAACTCGATTCACTTTGACATTCAACTGGATACTCTCGTCTGGCAATGTTTTCTTTTAGTTTTTACGAAACAGCAGGATTTTGATTTATTTCCATATAATCGGTATAGGTCGTTCCAAAAGAATCTCTCCTCAGGGGAAAAATCTATTTGATATTTGTTAGTTACAAATTTGACACATTTTGCTGTTTGTTTTTTTAAGTGGGGCAACGCGTGAAAAATTCTTTCGGACGATTTGTCCGACTAGAATAACCGATACAGATTCAGTTTGGAGAAACAGGCCTGTGTGAATTGTTTCCCCAGCTTTCCTCTTTTTATTTAAACAGTTTTTATGACTACCAATCATCACTGGAAGGACTGAGGTATATTTGAAATTAGCCACAACCGAAAGTCGAACCGCATTACATAATATGTTAAGTTGGACTATTAAAGGATTAGGGTCTAATAAATTAAGTTGAATAAAATTAAATAGCTCATAGATCTTTTATACACTTAGTAGAATTAATTTTGCTCTAATATAGGAGTAAATAATTTATTACCAAGGAGAATAATTGTATCTTAATAAATGCAGCAGTCTAGCATAAAAATGCAAATTCTAAAGGGTTCTGACGATGTGTATAACACTTGGGATTACTTGATTTATGGATTTTTTCCATCGTCCGGTGTTCTAAAACTAGACAACATAGAGTTTCGGGAACTTATTTTTTTCCGTCCTCACTTGAAGGGGGACACCTACCATGTTGGGTCCCTCAGAAAGAACTAACCTCAGTCAATGGATGGAAACAGATCCAGTTTCCGAAAAGTTGTGATCTATAGATCTAGAATACCAGACGATAGACGAAGTCCAAAATCCCAGTAATTCTGAGCACAAAAATTGTGTTTGGGTTGTGATGTTCCTACGCCGACAGCGGATGGGCAATTTGCTGACACTGAAATGAAACATCTAACTCGGTAGTGAATGTCAACACTAAAGGCTAAGAATTCTGGAATTAATTAATTCGCAGATAACTTTGGCCCAAGCAGAAATTCTTGTATACGAGTATATCCTACTTTCGATTTTGTGTGTATCGAGACAGGACTCTTACTTATATTTACAGAGTCAGAGGGTTCTGACAATTGCGGAAAGGATATTGCATCTCTTCAGGATTTAAAATAGGTGCTTTACGTTTAGATATAATACACGTATGATCTGGATAATCCTACTTTACATTTTTTGTATTTTTGTTGTGAAATACGTTGCTTATTCTCTATTGTAACTTAATCTCCATTTATGACCGAATGCTATACACAATTATCCGTTATCAGCATATTTAAAACTTAATGTGAAAAGCAAGAAGTCATGATAGCTCAGTTACTACAGCGTCGGGCTACTATCTTGGAAGTCCGAAGTTCGAATCCCGGCAGGGGCATGATTTTTCCCTTCTCTACAACGTCCAGACCGGATCTTGGGCCCATCCACCTCCTGTCCAATGGACAGTGAGGGCTCTTTCCTTGGGTGTAAAGCGGATGAAACTTGAGGCTGACAATTCATATCCATCTAGTATGAGGTCAAGGATGGTGGAGCTATAACACCACTCCCGTTTAATTAATTAAAAAGAGGGACAACTTTACCTTCTTTACCTTTAGATACTTTAGGAAGTGAAAGCAGTTGTCCACGAGGAATAAGCCATATAATACCGACGAATTTGTGTTCTGTGTGGCTTAGTTGCTGAAGGTTTTGTTTTATATTTTTGGTGACCCTGTAGTATGTGACGTGAGTTTCCACGCATCCCCCTTTTGTTTCCCTGAGCCTGCTTTAAATAATCCTACGTGTATTGCTTCCAGACAAAGCATTTCAATGGCTTCAGACTAACTTTGGTCAGTGCGTCCATGTATTCCTGTTGCTTGAATGCTCGTGGCCAGTTCCTTGTGTGACGTGCGGGCAAATACAATGTAACAGGTGGTGCTCGGGCGGAATAAGTATCCGGGGCAAATGTTTTAGGGCCTACGCATATTTTATTTGCAAAGCCTAGAGGAATTCTTGTAAGTAGGGAAATAATTCAAAAGCTGTCGGCCAGAAAGGCTTACGCCTGTAGCACATGCAAGAAGTTGGATGTAGTTCGACAGGAACCATCATAGCACTGTCACATAATTTAACTTGATTTTTCTGACAATAGAGATTTATAACGATTTTTCCGACGTAATGTATGGTGGTCAGTTTTCATATATTTCCACATTTTGTGGTCTTCTGTTTTTCTTAAAAAAAACTGTCTTATCGGACGCGTTATTCTAAATTAAAACGTTGATATTTATTCCAGAAAGCTCAAATTCAAAAAGGGATTATATGCAATAGTGTGATAATCTTTAAGTAGAAACAGGTGAAACACATAATTACGCCTGTAAATTCAAGTGACTGAGGTGGGCTCTTTCTAACGGACCCAACGGGGCAGGTGTTTCGCACCCCTCAGAAAACAGATCCAGCTTATGAAATGTTTTGTTCTTTAGAATACTGCACAATGGACGCAGTACAAAATTCCAGTATTACTGATTATATAGCACGTATTTTTTCTTATCAGTTTAATTTTTACTTAATAGCACAAGCAGTCTTTAAACTTGAGTTCCGAACTGTGTCCTTTGTATAATACCGACAGTGCTGCCCTCTAATATCGATTCTCTGGTGTCAAAAATATAAGAGCCTAAAATCTTGTCTGTACAATAGATAACCAATGAAGTATACTCAAAACTCATTTAATATATTGTACTGTTCTATACACATTATTTAATACATTACAAACAGTTATAAATTTTTATTTATTTAAAGTCTTGTGTTTATGTTCTGTGCAATATCATTAAAGTAACAAGGGCAATATAATAATTAATTCAGAATGTACAACTGATGCAATACACGTAACTCTTCTTTACTACGTAATATTATGGACACCCTGACCTGATCCGGCACACGGTTCTGAGATGGTGAAGCCTTGGACGTGAGTTAGGCCTCTTGAACTAGATGTCAGCCTATTGCAAAGACTGTACCCTCAATTGCATAATAATTTTTCTGAATTTCTTGAAGGCTGGTGTAAAGTTAATAGGAGACGTACACAAGATCTAACTTTCTCACGAGATTAATTTCAGGGGCAGTTTCTTTATTTGCAAGTCAAATAAGACAGGGAATAAAAATTAATTAATTTATAGCAAAATTGGCATGATAACTATCAGAAATGTGAAGAGGTTCACTGCAGGAACGTTTAAATTATAAAATTGAGTTAGAAGGACATAAGTTTAGAAGAGCACTTGAAACTTTAATCCATGCAGTCAGAATATTACGTTCCAGTACACTCGCAAACGAATTTACTCGTACCGGTAGTTTGGAGAGTTCACGTCTTATCATTACAATAATAATTATAAGACGTATAATTATAACAAGCTGAAGATTGCTGTAACTGTAACAAATAAAATAAAGTTGTAAAATTAAATGCTAATTCTTCACAGGCTGGCTTCTAATTCTTCTTCAACAGGTCTCTTAAAACATCTAATTGCAATTCTTTACATCAATTCTTTCAACCAATTCGCTCTCGACTGAAATCTCCTGGACCGAACTCTCAATTGAACTGCCATTTATTCGGGAAATTCTTTATATAATCGCTGCACGGGCCACACAGAAAACACAGCGTCTACTTTTGGAACGCCTCTGTTGGGGTTTCCACGTGATCGCTATCCAGTCAGTCCATTGGTGCACTGTCTGTTGCGTAGCAACGCTTCCGTATTGTTGTCATGCGCTTAAGCGGGAAGGTGTTTATAGCTCCGTTACCTATGCGTACACGTTACCATACTGAATGAGCGAATTCATTTGCATTTAGATCCAGTGTCCATAACACGACTTTCACCGACAACAGAGAAGTGTTTTTGCTCAACTTCTTATGTAATTAAACTTCCACGGTCGTTAATGTTATAACGTCAAAATCGAGGGTAATTGCTTTCAGGTATGATTTATGAATGATACGGAAAGAAATGTTTGTTGCCCAGTACTTCCTTAGACAGACTTAGAAAAACCGAGAGAAATGCAAGAATAATGTTCTTCCGGAAAGCGAATCGAAAGCAGGTACTCCCAAGTAGGAAGCTGCAGAGACTCCTGGTGGCTTTCTTCTGCATATAGACAATTCCTGTAACACTTCCTTTATGAACACTTACTTGTTCAATATTAGAGATAATTTTACCGACCACACAACACGTTTTTATTTACTGTCACACTACATGTTTCGACCTCAAGAGGTCATCCTCAGGTGTACGAACACAGTTGCACAATCACACNTGTGTGGTCGGTAAAATTAACTCTAATATTGATTAAATACACAACAGGATGCAAGAAACAATTAAACTTACTTGTTACTTGCGAAAAATACCCGTTGTTTTTTAACTAACAAATTCCTGTTACACTAAGCTGAATTGTACTGTGTTATGTAATGTTTAACATAATGAAAATCTTATAGGTAGGAATATCTGCTATTGTGGGGCGCGCGTAACATAGTTGGTTAAGGAACTATTACACAAATCGGAAGATCGCAGTTTCAATTCCCGATGAGGTAACTGGGCTTTTAAATTAACCTAAACCTTCCAGCCGCACTATGGCCCTGGGGTCGACTAAGCCTCTAACAGAAATTTGTACCAGGAATCTTCCTGTGAGTAAAGGGGCGCCAGCGCGTGAGTCTGATATCACCGCAAACTATGAGTCAAGTATCTAGAAAACCGTGGTAGCCTCGACGTCTCACAGCCCTATGGTCCTTCACGGTCTGTTACCCTGAGGGCTTTACCTTTTTTAGATATTATTGAAAATAATTGGCCGCCTCTGTGGTCTAGTGGTCAGAGTTCCTGGCTACAGATCCAGAGGTCCAGGTTCGGTTCTCGGTGCTACCAGATTTTCTGAGAAGTAGTTGGTCTGGAACGGGGTCCGCTCAACCTCTTGAGGATATCTGAGAAGCTATTTCAAGAATCCGGTATAGAAAACCGAAATTAACGGCCTTGGGAATTGGTTGTGCTGACCACACGACATCCTCTATCAGCTAAAGTTGGCACTAACTTCGCCGATAAGAGGCGGTGGCTCGGTCGGTATAGTTCACTTGCGGACTAAAACCACTAAATTTTTGTTTGTATTGACATTCTTGAATCATTCTTGAGAAGCTAACAGTTGTTCAGCTTATCTATAAGCATCTCTTTGGTCACCAGAGTTCATTAACTTGTCCTTAAGCACACAAGTCTGGTCCCAGTCCTGAGCCAAGTGAATTCAATCCACTCTTTTATTAAGATCCACTTTAATGTCGTATCCGTCACTGAGACTCTTAGTGCTCCGCATTCCCATGACATTGAGAAGTAGAGGTTCTCTCTTCACTGCCATCCAAGGTTGCCTACACCTACTCTGCGTCAGATCATGATATTCGTGGGTGGAATGTTGTGTGTTGGCTGCAGTCTTGAGTGACGGCTGGTCGCATGCAATATGTAGATCTCAGCACATGCTGCACCTGCTTCAATGAATAAAGGAACTCCAAACTGTCAGGTTGACACAGACATGAATAGTCGAAACATGAATTTGCAGTTTCTCTAAAATGACACGTCTTGTCCTTTCATGGCTTCGTATATCCTACGCACGAAACATGAGGGCCTAGAGAGCTAGTCGGTATAATGACTATGTTACTGGCTGGACGACAGGAGAATCCGTATTCTATTCCTGAGATGAGGAAGACAGTTTTCTCTTTTCATCAGTGTTCAGACATATTCTGGGGTCCCTCTGTAAACCTATTCACTATATTCCTGATTCTTTGCCTGGGATAAAGCGGCCGGATCCTAAATCTGAATAATCTTTATCTATTGCCGACATGAAAGGTGATGGAAGTACAGAATATCGCCATGTGTTGTTCTCATGGCGTAAGCATATGAAAGGCTTTATCTCTACCTTTAATTAGAGTGATGTCAGAACATAATACCAACAATTTCTGGAGAAAATAGGCTTCACAACTTCCTGCTAGAATCACAGTTGAATTTATTCCAGGTGTGACTAGCATGAAATATTTGTATCCCGTGAGAAAGTAGCTTCATATTTTGACTGAGTGGCGCAGAACCATGAGGCAGTTAGCGGTGGATCAGCTGGTTAAGAAGTCCCCGCCGTTCATGGAACAAACGCTGCAAATGGATCCTGTATTGATCCAGATGAATTCAGTTAAAGATGTAGCCTATAATAGTATTTTTGTTTCCAGATGTGAGACGAGAAGAGATATGATTCTGAACTTAATTCTGGTGAGCATTTCCCAGCGATTTTCACGTATAACGTGTTTTCCAATGCCAGGCCTACATGAGACAAGAAGAAGCTGTGTTTTCTGTAGCTCCGACCAACGCGCCAGTAGACTGGTTTGTTAGCGATTAAATGATATGTGTTTGCTGTAGGTCCATGTCCGTTCCGCTGTTATATAAGTAAGTGATAGAATTCGTTCAGAGCAGTTACGTGTTACTAGTTACGAATTTCGAGTGAGTAGCAATGGCAGAAGCAGGCGAACAACAAGCAAGTTGTAAGCTGGAGGAGTGAGTAATAGACGGACTTCACTTGAGTTCCGAAATTCCAAGGGAACAGCAGTGTGACCAGAAGAAAAAATAATATTTGACGTTAGATGTGCCACAATGAACTAGAACTGGGAATATATGATTTAGGGAGACTCTTATAGTTCCTCTGTTATAAATCCGCGAAAACTAGTGGAAATAAATTGAGAAGATTATTGTGGAGTGATTGTGAATGTGTAAATCAGCAACAGCTTTATAATTATTTGTAGATAGACCTGTAGGTGGTTATTAAATCCAATTACCAATCAAAACCCCGTCCTTAGTCACCCATACACGTGACAATAATATTGTGACGTATTGCGCTATGGAGGACATCTCTTCTCACGCCAGCGGTGACGTAACAACATCGAGCGCTGTCGCTGCTACGGTAACAGGCCTGTCAACACTCCGCCCCCTTCCCCGCGGTGACGTAGCAGCGCTTCCCACTGTGACGTAACAGGCGACAACACCTGTAAACACGGCGACTAGGCAACAAGGAAGCGAGGTGTTTTCCCGTTGTCTGGCTGATGATTTGTAAGAGAACTGCACTGCCTAAGAGTCAGTTAAAATGTAGCAGCCGCCGAAGGTAGTTTACAAACAGCAGCAGTCTAGGGAAGAAGACCTGAACACGTGGTTAGAAGATCTTATGCGACTCCAGCATTATAAATACGTGAAGACTACTGAAGAGATTTGTGAGTAGGATTTGTAAAGTGTGTAAACCCGCAACATTGTCATAATTAATTGTAGTCAAGACTTATAGGTTGTTAAATAAACCAATTAACAATCTGAATGGCGTCTTTAGTAGCAAAACACGTGACAATATATTCCTGAACCATATATACGGTATTTTTATGCACAAAACGCCTTCCTGTTTATAGTTCAAAGCACAGCGTTTCGGAGACTGGATTCTGTGCCCGTCTTCAGGTAAAACCTACTCAGTTGAACCCTCCAGAGTTATGGACTAGCTCTATCGATTGGGCTCAACTGAATGGGTTTTACCTGAAGACGGAAACAGAACCCAATCTCCAAAAATTTGTTTTTAAATACAAGAAGGACCGTGTTTTAAATATAAACAGGATGACTGATAATGTCCAGAAACATAATATTTGTAAAACTTCCACTTTGCAGTTCTGTATGGTAAAACTGCAACAACACGCAGAACATGTTCCACTCTTTATAATATATCTGCGACATATTTATGTTTTCAGTACACGAACAAGGTCAGTAATACGCAAATTGAAAATTAACGCATGCTTATTGAAACTGAGTAGAGGAGGGGGAAAGCCATTGACAATTTTGATATCAAATCCTATTATTACTTCATGAAAGATAATAGAAGGGTACCTACAGCCCAACTATGGAAATCTGGCTAGATTTACGAAAAGAGAACAATTTATGTAAGTTATTAGAATTTGTAATATGCGCAGCTATTTTTATAAGAAACAGACGCCAGAACCGGCAATCAGTAATAAAAGTTACTGGGCGCTGATCTTTCACATGGTTTCGGACGCCTTCTAGAAGGGTCCAACAAGCTCTAGGGATAAAACGCCGATTTCAAAAGGGGGATAAATCTCTTGGGAAGGAAAAGGGACTTGGTTTCTAAATATTACGTTGCTGTAGTGCGTCTGCCAACTTGTCCTTTTGTGTGTTGCGTTCGTGGATGTGTACTGAAGCATTCATGAGCTCCGGGCACATGAAGACTCCACATGTGGAGGATTATGGGCATGGAAACCACGTGCTATTCATGAAGTAAGTATTTTGGTTCGCTCGTCCTATGTGTTTTAAAATCTCTCTTTTAAATTTCTTTTAAAATTTTACATTTTCGTTTCATTCTGAACAAATTGGAATACTGGTATTTTTTACATTCTAATCTACTTTCGTTCATAACTTTCAAATATTTCTTTATTCGTAGTCCTATATTTTATTATTATTGTAAGGTAAAGACCCATCGCTAGGCAACGACACAGTAAACACATTCCCGCGAGAGCCAACGCTCGCAACATTAGGACGTCTGTTGCTAGACAGCAGCGCTGTAAACACACCTCGTCAAAAATAGAGACCGTGTTTTCTGAGAGGTCCGTGCGGAGGAGTTATCTTGGAGACAATTGGCGTTACAGTGCAGTTGATGGTTCAGTTGTGGAGTTTTAAACAGCGAGCAACGGAAGCCGAAGTTTCTCCATTGTTAAGATTCGTTACCAGGAAAGGTCTAGTGAAGAGATTGTAGAGGAATAGCCATTGTTGAGAGCTGTTACCAAATAAAGACTTAAGAAAGTAGACTGAGAAGACAGTGTTGAGTGATATGTAGTGTGGAAATAAGTAATATTGTTAGAGTTGTTTATACTTACCACCTGTAAGTGGTCAATTAATTTATTCGCTAATCAAGAGCTCTTCTCTAGTCACTAATACATGTTGCTTTGTTCTCTGTTCCTGTAACATATTTACGCAACGTAATAGATTCGTTAGTAACTTCAGTTTGACATATTTATTTATTCTTTTACCATTCGACAACATGTCAATTACTATGTACATTTATGGAGCTTATAACCGGTCGGAGAGGAAGAAGTCGCTATTGACTATTCTGAAAAATTTTCGTGGAATTTATCTCGACTCTCAGAATATTCGAAATCTCCTGAATATATTGTCACGTAATTGGTGTTTGCGTGACGAATAATAATGGGTTCTGGATTTGATAATTAGATTTTTTGGCACTTCTTTACAATAACAATCAATTATGACCAGGGCCCGGATTTTGATGACATGTCATCTTTTTTTCTTTGTATCCTATGCGATGCTCTTAAATATATAAATCTCGGATATGAGCTGCTGGTTACAGAAATGTAAATTTTATAGGTATTTCTTTGTCATTTTTTGACATTTTTAGGTTTAAGGTCATTTTTCATTTTTGTTGTAATTTTTGGTAATTTTTTTAACTTTTAAGGGTATTCCTTGTCATTTTTGGCCATTTTAGGGAAGCTTTCTTCATATGTTTTCTGAAATGTGCATAACATGAAAGCGAAACCTTCTTTCTTTTCTCCTTTAGTCATTTTTCTGGATTTTTTCGGTCATTTTACAGGCCACCTTTTGAATATTTTCAGGTCATCAAAATCCGGGCCCTGCATATTACAGTTTTGGGTCATATTTTAGGTCATTTTTTCTGGATTTTTTCGGTCACTTTATAGGTCATTTTTAAAATATATTCAGGTCATCAAAATCCAGGCCCTGATTATGACAGTTCAGAATCAATGACTGCTAAGACTTGCTCAATTCGTCACTAGACCTCAAGCATCTTCTCATTCACTGTGACGAAAGAAGAACAAAGAATTCTTGCTCACACACTGAATTCATTCAATGACGTCTGCCTGACGAATCTCTCGCGACTAAAATCTCCTGGACTAACTTCCAGGCGGCCCGAATATCGATCACCGCCTCAAACGGTTCCCTCGTCGTGTTATTACTTGTTTTGTCCATCGCTACGAAAGTTAGCAGCCTGTTACTAAGCAACGGAGGACCTACTGTTGACTGCGTTACCTCGAGAATGTGTCTGCAAGTCTGCGCACACGAAGACAACGCCGTATGCGGCTTGTGGGAACAACGGACAAAGAAAGGGTAAATTTGCAGATAAAATATAATAACGGATTGCATATGGAAAGGGTGAGCCGCTGCAATGTAAACAACCGATGAAGGGTATATTGCTTAGACAAGTGGATGACGTCCCTTATGAGGTCGAATTAGGATTTTATATAATTACAGATTTTAACGATTTTTAATTGATTTTAAATGGATTGTACTCTAACACATAAGATTTTAACGCACAGCGGTTAAATGCAATTGTAACATTTTAATTAGGAAATGTTCAGTTACGCGCCTGTTGAATGGACAATACGCAGTGCAGTGTAGCAGGTTTGGCATAATGGGGCATCTGCGGATGGTCGTTTGGGACAAAAACATGTGTTAATAGAGAAACCATATGTGAATTCAGAAATAAATGTACTTGCATAATTGACGGATAATTGTATGTAAACAAAGTTGCTTAGCAACTCATCATGTATTTCGCCACAACATTCTTATGGAACCCAGTAAGTTAATTCAAGCAGTCACGTTTCTGAATCTATTCAGAAGTTGCCTAGATCGAATCTTGGGCGGAATGGCAACTACTCTCATATAATATTCTGTTTTTCCTCATGGCCTCCACACAAGTGCTCGGATATCAGACAAGCCTCAAACTAGGGCCTACTGCTTCCTTTCACAGTATTTGCAATTAATTATTCATTAAACATTGTACCATTATACGTTGTAATCTGAGCTATAGACACTGTTGCTTAACAAGCCTAAATCATAAATAAATGAAATGAGATCTAGTAGTGAGCTTGACTAATTAATCTGTTCCCACTGTCTGCCGGATATTTAAAATGGGATAGTTCGGTCGGTTTAACAACGGGTTACGAGGAGGACGGCCGGAGTTCAATTCCCAACAGAAGTGAGATATATTTTTCTTCTCCATGGCCTGCAGACAGGCTCTGCATTCCACTCAGCCTCTTGTCCTAGGGTACCGGTAGCTCATTCCGTCGGGGTTTAAACGACCATGGGGGTGAAACTTAATACTCTTCTCCGTCCAGTCCCGAGGCTATGGATGGTGGAGATATGCTTCCACTTCTCCATACGTCTCCATGGAATTGTTTTAATTAGTTTATCACAGGGACTACTTGCAGTATAGGCTGCTTGGTACATGATGTCGATATAGCAGGGTGATCTTCGAAAAGTCTGGAAGGAAGTGGTCGTGGTCTATTTCCAGACATTCGCTTGGGAAGCCAGATGAAACACAGTCGACCTGCCGAACTATCTAACGGCGATTAGAAACCGGATGCATTCAGGATAACTTCTCCTCAGATTTGACTCCGGTCAGTCACATGACGTCAGAGCTAAAAGCTTTCTTCTTGAATCTCCTGGCTGCCCTACCTGGGTTATGATTCCCTAAAACGGTGGCCGGGTCCGTCGCTTCGTATTCAAGTGCACACTTTAAATTTTCTCTTTTATTTCTTTTTATTAACGTGTTTCTGCATCTAATTATTTATTTTTTGCTTGTATTAACAAAAATCTCGTTTCGGGTCTATGTAAACTGTCAAAATACAAAATTAAGAATTTATTGTTATTGTTTCACTTTATTATTCTATTATTCGTTGCTACACGTTATTCTGACACGTAAATCATGTGCTGATGTTTAGTATTGTTACTTGTTATTCATCTACATTTAGAGAACTCTGCTTTCGTTTCTACTCCATTCCTCAAAATACGTAATTAAACTTTGACCATTTGTCTATTACTTTTTCTTTTTCCTTGACACTACAGCCCCAGTGGGCCTAGGCCTCCCTCCATGAACTCCGTGCACTTCGGTTTTTCTAGATCTTACACATTCGGTAGGACTCCTTGGGCGGGTGATCAGCTCGTCGCAAGACCTCTACCTGTACACAAACACAGAAAAACGCACACACACAAAGTAAACATCCATATCCTGAGTGGGATTCGAACCCACGATCCCGGCTTCCGAGCGAGCGAAGACATTGCATGCCTTAGACCGCTCGGTTACCGTGACCGGCTTGTCTATTATTACTCTGATGTAATGCAGCATACAGCTGTACAAACAAGGGAAAATCATATCTGTGAGCCATGACAAGGGGCTGTATATTTTTTTCCAATATCTTGAAGATAATGGAGCACGCAGTAGCGTAGTTGGTTGAGGCACTATGCTACAAGCCAGAAGGTCGCGGGTTAAAATCCCGATGAGGTTATTGGATTTTTTCAATCCTTCCAGCTGCACTATGACCTTGGGGTCGACTCAGCCTCTAACAGAAATGAGTAGCAGGAATATTCTTGAAATGTTCGTGGGGGTAAAGGGAGGCCGGCGCGTAAGGCTGACAACCTTGCCGCCATCCATGAGCCGATTGTCTAGATAATTTGGGATCCTCAACGTCTCACAACCCTATGGGCCTTCAAGGCCTGTTGCAAGGATACATTTACCTTTATCTTTACCTTATCTTGAAGATAATTTGATATCGGAATGATGTTCGAAGTGTATGGGACAAATGACGTACAACTTCTCAAATTTTCAACTTTCTTTGCCAGCTGTGCATAAATTGAACGCATACAAGACATATCTGTTCTGTCCATCTCTCAGCATATGGTACTTGAACTCGAGAGGCTCTGGACGCATTTCAGTGAAACTTGATACGCATGTTGCTTGTTCTTCGTCTACTCGATGTTGGAGCCATTTTGGTTCCCATAAGTATTGATGTCATACAAGTTCGCTTTCATAACTGAGTGAACGTAAGAGCAAGCAGCATTCAGAATTCCAGGGTGACAAAAATGTTCATGCTAACTTCGTGTGTCGAGAAACGGGCCTTTTTTCGATTTTTTCCCCCTTGACACTAAAGCCCCAGTGGGCCTAGGCCTACCTCCATGAACTTCTCCTTTTCACTTCGGTTTTTCTAGATCTTAGACATTTGGTAGGACTCTTTGGGCGGGTGATCAGCTCGTCGCAAGGCCTCTACCTGTACACAAACACAGAAAAACACACATACACAAACTAAACATCCATGCCCTGAGTGGGATTTGAACCTACGATCCCGGTTTCCAAACGAGCGAAGACAGTACATGCCTTAGACCGCTCGGCTACCGTGACCGGCCTCTTTCGATATTACAAAAATAAGATTTTGAAATTCTGTAACACAAGTAAAATAATTCAGAGGCCGATTTTAATTTCCTGAGAAAGGTACTTAAATCTTGCATGCTAAATCCAGATACACGCTGCTGCTTGCCTGTTTTATTTACTTGATTTAATCAATAGCCCTGAAGATGGAGGCAGTACTTTCCTAAGAAACGCCGGTAAAATTGTGCTGGAACACTGGATTTCGCATTGCTGAACATAGTACTTTATTGTAGTTAATGCCTTGGAAACCTCAAATCTCACAAAATATTGTCAATTTTGGCGAATTACAGAAAAATAGATGCTTTTCCACGTATGTCTTTTCCCGTCTTCCGTGCAACTTATACTAGAAGTTTTAAAATTGAAAATTTAATTCTCAAAACTCTTTATTAATACTTAATTTGTTCCATCGTCACAACATATTCCGGCCTACACGGCCATCTTACAGTGCGTTAATTTTTTTTTTTTTTGGTGAAAATGCTGCACTTCATACACGGTCGTGACACTTCCTCTCCCCACCCCATATTTTATGATTCAATTCCGAATTCCGAAGTATAAATTCATTTTCGCGCGCAGTGCGTGTTGATGACTGGTGTATCTGTAACGTCTAATAATTGGTTGTGTTAGTACTTACTCATGGAATAAGTAAATTAAAAGTAAAATTATCCCTGCGCTCAATTACTTAAGCACTACGCCATGAAGGCGTGTGGGGGAGCGGATGTATAGATCCACGTTTTCTTGACCCCGACACTGGTTGGAGGTTAGTGAGCAGTTTCAAGCCCTGGCCCATTAGATAGGAAAGTGGGTGGGTCGCAGAAGAAATCTAGGCGCTGCGGAGAAAATAAAATACTTGACCTTGCCGGGACTCGAACTCAGACTCCCTCGGCCATCCAGCTCGTAGTCAGTCGCTATACCGACTGAGTTATCCCAGCTCATTTTAAGGAATACGTTGACGTTGTTTTCAGTGTATTTGAATACATAATTCCTTTTCTTGCTGTTGTGCGTATATCATTCTGCTGTGTCTTGTGTAGTTATGAAAGTTCTATATGGGTGTTTTTTATATATGGTGGGTAAGATATTAAGTAAATAAATTGCCTCTTTGATTTCACCGTTCTTTAAGCATTTATCCACATATACAAATTTTTTTTTTCGTAGTTTCTTACGCGCTCAAGGAGGATGAGGTGCGCAGGTCATGTAGCACAAATGGGGGGGGACGAGGAATGCGTATAGGATATTAGTGGGAAAGCCAGAAGGAAAGAGACCACAGGGAAGACCAAGGCGTAGGTGGGTGAACAATATTAGAATGGATCTTAGAGAGATAGGATGGGATGGTATGGATTGGATGGATGTGGCTCAGGATAGGGACCAGTTTAGGGCTCTTGTGAAGACGGTGATGAACTTTCGGGTTCCATAAAATGCTGGGAATTTCTTGAGTAGCTGCAGAATTGGCGTCTCCTCCAGAAGGGTTCAGCTCCATGAGTAAGTAAGTAAGTAATCTCTTACTGCTCCGATGCCAAAAGACGAAGAACACCCTCAAAATTGTACGCCTGGCCACAGAAGAACAATTTAAATGCTAATTATGCAAAAGTTATCAACAATAATTATTAACGACAAGAGCAATACAGCATAATTCCAGAAGTGTCTGAGAAAGAAGGACTAAACCACATTACAGTGAACATTTAGAGTATTTGCAGCTGTTACCCACAAAATCAGGTTAAAAGTAAAACTGTCTCTGCGCTTAATTAATTAATTAGGGAACAGGTCATGAAGACTTTTCTGGGATTCGAGGTATAGTTCTAACATCCTTGATCTCGGTACTATAAGGAGGTGAGTGGTCAGCTTTACGCCACTGCCGATAGGAGGCATGTAGGGCCTCAGAGCCAGTCTGGGCGGTGTGGTGTAGAGAAAATATTTGCCCCTGCCTGGAATCGAACCTTGGCCCTCCAGCATGTAACCCGTCATTCCAGCTACTAGCCTAACGCAGCTCCTAAAGTCAAGTCAACATTGCATACAATACTTACGTCTACAACTTCCGTTTCGGAGAGTAAAAGAAATGACGTATTTACTAATAGTTAGTCGTCTTGACTGCACATTTGCCTAATTGTGACTACAGGTAATGAAACTTGGGAAAATGATTGTGTTACTGTGATGTCTACACGCTGTCTCCAAACAGTTCATCACACAAATCGCAACATACTCTGAAACGTCTTGAAACACGTGTTTTATACCGCTTTTTGTTACTTAAGGAGACAAGTCAAAAACCAAATTTTGTTCGACTTCAACGGGGCAAATTACACATATGTTATCGGTTTATATCAGAACACGTCCTGCGACTAATCAAATGTAACTTTAGGTTATGAACTCCCTTACCCGATTCAATCTTAAAAATAATTTTCCTTTGTTTAAGCTTCAGCACCTGGTACTTTCGTTCGCCTTTCACAGAATTCCAGAAAAGAGATGAAGCGAAGAGAAGTAATTTGTGGTAAAGTTTGGGAGAGGTAGAAGAGACAGGTAGGATGTTAAAAAGTCATGTTTCTTAATTACTGCTGATACAGGGATGGGCAATTTTGTGGTCCATTGCAGCCAGTTCCCCCCACCCCCCCACCCCACCCCTCGCCACATCTCATGAACTGACGGCCAAATTATTACTCTGTCCGGACATGCGGCTAGCAGTCCGATGGGTCTGCTTCATTAGACCTCAGGCCTCGGCACCACCCCTTCTCGGCCTTACGGAGACTATGAATTCTGATGTGCAATTGAGCGGGTAATGGCGCCAGCGGAGACAACCGTGATGACACCATGAGAAATGAAGATAATAACGAATATAAAGAGCACAGAGGATTCTGGAGCAGAAGGAAGTTGAGAGAGATAAAGAGGATTTTATAAAGATTTGAATGCGCCCTGTAACTAACATGTAACTTCCACATGATCCTGAATATTCCTCAACTGACAGCCGCAGAGATATTCCGGATTCACGAAACCGGAAACAGTCAAGTTCAGTTTCGTGTTTCACGATTGATAGTAACATCAAGTTGTAGTGCCTATGTTATTGTGTAATTCTTCCTCTAAATTAGCATGATTTGATGTAATGGAGTGTGAATCATTCAGTACAAGTCCTCTTGTCTTCTCATCTGCTGTCTAGAAACGTAGAAATAAAAATATAAGAAATTATAATTTTGCCTATAGTTTTGTATAGGTGTGACTTTGGTCTTTGATATTAAGGGAAGAACATATACTGCGGGTATTTGAGAACAGAGTGCCGAAGAGAATATTATGATTGAGAAGGTTGTAGACAAGTGCTTAAGGAGCTTCATAACTTGTACTCTTCTCCCAATATTATTAGAATGATCAAATCAAGGAGGATAAGATTGACAGGGCATGTAGCTCACATGGAGGAGAAGAGGAATGCATATAGGAATTTGTTGGGAAAGTCAGGAGCAAATAAACTAGTAGGAAGACCTAAATGTAAGTGAGGAGATAATATTAAGATAGATCTCAGAGAGATAGAATGGGATTGTATGGACTGCACTGA
The DNA here is from genome assembly GCF_002891405.2 of Cryptotermes secundus. NCBI lineage: Eukaryota > Metazoa > Arthropoda > Insecta > Blattodea > Kalotermitidae > Cryptotermes > Cryptotermes secundus. The sequence continues at coordinate 744,080 of NW_019718273.1, forward strand.
CCTGGCCCAGCATGGGGACTAGTGCAGGGCTCCTGTGAACACAGCAATGAACCTTCGGGTTCCGTAAAGTGTTAGGAAATTCTTGGGTAGCTTAGCGACTGGAGGCTTCTCAAGAAGTACTCAGCTCCATGAAGTTAGTGATAAGAGCGAAGTGATATTCCTCGACGTGGGTTGAAGCTCTTCTTCTTCTTCTTCTTCTTCGTCTTCCATTGATGGTTTAGGCCCTCTGGTCTGTCCCACTTCAGAATAAATGCTACGCGGTGATTCTTACAGCAAGCTGGTAGGATCCCTTGGATGGGAGATCAACTCGTCACAAGGCCGCCATCTACACAGGACAGCACAAAACAACACAAAATAAAAAGGAGTATACTCCCATGCCTCGAATGGATACGTACCCACGATTCGAGTGTCCGAGTGGGCAAAATATTTCATGCTTTAGAGAAAACGACCACTGAAAACTGTTCTGATGTATGCACTAGACCAGAGGTGGAGTGGTCTGTGCTTGGTCCGAACCCTGTTGTCATTGGTCAAGATGTTTGTGTGAACTGCCTGGAGGCAAGAGACGGGGAACGGTATGTCATGAAGAGCTGTAGCGTTTATTTCGTTGCAGAAAGAGCGGAACATGACAGGTAAATTAATTAAACTGTAACAATAATTTAACAAACATTTTCGTTATAAAAGCTGTTCTGTGGCTTGCTGTGAAGACTGCAGTATTCTACAAAAATTTCCCTTTTTGACGCCAACTAAGTACTGTCTGTCGTTATGGAGTGTGTCCCCTTGCAGAAATGCCTACAGTCGCTGTGGATTCTTCGGTTCCTTTGGTTTAGCTTAGCTATCTGTTTAGCTGCCTCCGTAACTATTGGAAGGAGCCGGGATAATAACTGACTACGGGCTGGACGACTGAGGGATCGAAGTTCGAGTCCCGATAGGGTTCAGAATTCTTTCTTCTCCATGTCGTCCAGACAGCTCTTGGGGTTCCACCCAGCATCCCATACAATGGGTTACGGGGGGCACTTTCCCTGGGGGTAAAACGGCCAGGGTGTGAAACTGACTACACATCTCTAATTACCGCCGAGATCAAGAAAATGTGGCTTTATACATCCACTCCGCCATACGCCTCTTTGGCATAGTGCCTAATTAGTTAATCACAGGAACAACTTTACCTTTTACGTAACTACTTCATTACTTTAGCGAGATAAGGTAATTACCAAATTAGTTACTGTACTAATTAATACTTTAATTAATCAGTCGGATATATCATTAGCATAATTGTTAATTTCAGCTGGATACATGATTGCTGAGATTGTGAATCGGTTAGTTAGCTGTTTGGTTATCGGTTTCGTGAAGGTACTAATTTATTTTATTGGGCTGCTACGTAATATTGGTGAGAATGCCAAAAGGAAAGAGCCCATTTGGAACACCAAGACGTAGGATTGTGGATAATTTTAAAATGGATTGTAGAGAGGCAGGAAGAGGTGGTGTGGACTAGATTGATCTGGCTCAGGATGGGGACCAGTGGAGGTCTCTTGTGGACACGGTAATTAACTTTCCGGTTCCACAAAATGCTGGGAAATTCTTGAGTAGCTTCACAACTGGTGGCTTCTTAAGAAGTGCTCAGCTCCATAGAAGTAGTTAGTTATACGACTGCGTAGGCTAATTATTTGACTAACAAGCAGATTCATTTAGTTAGCTACGTGGAACAAATAAGCTAGATGAATAATAGAAACGTGTGTTGAAACACCGTGTGAGCAGGTACCTCCTAAGCCTTCAGGGTCTAAGAGTACGTCAAGCTAGAAGTCAACAATAATCAGACGGCTGGCAGAGTTCTTATACCTTGAAGATAGAAGCAATATATTCTTCGAAATGTCAGTGTACTTGTACGGAACGCCATGACTTTACAACCCAGAAGTTCGTAAGCTGTGAGAACTTACGATAAAACAGTTAACTGAATATTCACCACAGAATTACTGGGTTTATGGACTTTTCATACCGTCCTGTATTCTACAGAGTAGAAAACACAACATTTCGGGAACTGGATCTCTTTCCGTCCTAAGGTGAGGGGGGGGGGGGAACATACTCAGTTGGGTTCCTTAGAAAGAGCTAACCTCAATCTTTCTAAGGGACCCAGCTGAGTAGGTGCCTTCCCCCCTGACCTGAGGACGGAAAAATATCCAGTTTCCGAAACGTCGTGTTTTCTAGTTTCTAGAATACCCGATGATGGAAAAGGTCCAAGAATCCAGTAATTCTGAGTGTTATACACCGTCGTCAGAAGACATTGGAATCGTATTGAATATTCACGTGCCTTTCCAGTTTGTTAGCTAATTACAAGCATGTAGGATCTAAGGTTCTCACAGCGTTCACCATGAAGAGTTGTATTTTCTGGGATATGGCACCTTCTAGTCCTTTTGAATGTCAATCGAGGCTTGGGAGGAACACGTCGGCTACATCTTCAGGCTTGAAAAATAAGCCAAGCAAGAAATTACAGAGAGAAACCTGATTGGTCACCCAGCGTGTACTTACTTACTTACTCATGGAGCTGAGCCCTTCTAGAGGAGCCGCCAATTCTGCAGCTACTCAAGAACTTCCCACCATTTTATGGAACCCGAAGGTTCATTACCTTCTTTACAAGAGCCCTCCACTGGTATATATTCTGACCCAGATAAATCCAATCCATACCATCCTATTCTATCTCTCTAAGATCCATTTTAATATTGTCCACCCAAATACGCCTTGTTCTTCCCAGGGGTCTCTTTTGTTCCGGTTTTCCCCAAAATATTCTATATGCATTCCTCTTCTCCTCCATTCGTGCTACATACCCTGCCCACCTCACCCTCCTTGATTTGACCATTCTAATTATACTTGGAGAAGAGTACAAGTTATGAAGCTCCTTATTGTGCAGTTTTCTCCAGCCCCCAGTCATTTATCTCTCTTCGGTCAAAATATTCTCCTCAACACCCTGTTCTCAAACACCCTCAGTCTATGTTCCTTCCTTAATATCAGAGCCCAAGTTTCACACCCCTACAGAACCACAAGCAAAATTATAATTTTGTATATTCTAATTTTGATTTATCTGGTCTCTCCCTCTACGCGTAGACATTTTTGCAATTATTTTTTTTTCGCTAAAAACACAGTTACAAAAATTCTTCTTACAATTACAGCACACCAGACTCTAATTTTCATTGGTTGGAGCGCTGATTCGTGGCTTAGATGTGGATTCTATGAACTCCAGTAGCATTTCGACAGAAAGGCGTGACAATTGCGGGTCGATCTCACCTTCGACGACAGACTGTAGCAAGAAACTGCAAAAATGAACCCTCCTATCTGAATCACGCAGCTGCAAGGCGTGGATTTCTGTTGCTTTATAGGATCAAAGCTTCAGCAATTGTGTTGCCCTTCTTTTACTAGACTTCGACACCCCCGTCTCTTGAGCTACATGTCTCAGTGATTTTCTAGATGTACACATACACAGTGTGTCTAGGTTCTCTTAGGATTGTGTTCATTAAAAATACAGGACGGAAATTATTTTCAAAATTTCACTCTTTTCATTCAAAATAGTCTCCTTCTGAATCAATACATAGCTGGAATCGATTGAAAAGTTTTCGAAAACAGTCACTGTACTCCTCCTGTGGAATCGCATTTGAAACTGCGGTACATTCCCTTTGGATGTCCTGGATGGTGTCGTGACGATCTCCTTTCATCACCAACTTAACTTTTGGGAACAACTAGAAATCTGCTGGAGCCAAATCTGGCGAATACGGAGGATGATCAAGGACTGTGATCTCTTTTCTGGCCAAAAAATCGCGCACTATCTTCGATTTGTGGGGTGGGGCACTGTCGTCGAGGAGCGACCAGTAAACTTGCTCTCGGTATTCAGGTCGAATTCGAAGAATTCTCGCCCGCAAACGATTGAGGACTCCGAGATAATAATCAGAATTCACTGTTTGACCTTCTGACAGAAATCTCTTGTGAATGATTCCTTTTGAATCGAAGAAAACGGTGAGCAGTGTCTTTACTCGACTCTCTTGCATGCGCACTTTCTTTGGTTTCGGCCTCTTTGGGCTCAACCACTCTGCACTTTTCCGCTTTGTGAGAGACTCATACTGAAAACACCATGTCTCATCACCAGTAACAATCGATTTTGTAAATTTTGTATCACTTTGGGCCGACCGTAACATGTCTCTGCAGTGTTCCACTCTGGCATGTTTCTCATCGCCTGAAAGCGCGTGCGGTACAATCCGCGTACTGACCTTCCGTTTGCCCAAATTCTCGGTCAGAATATGATGCACAGTACTTTGGTATTCCCAAAAGCTCCTCAATGAGTCTTGCAGAAATACATCTGTCTGATGCAAGGATTTCGGTCACTTTTTTCACATTTTCTTCAGGGCGACTTGTTATCGGCTTTGATGCACGTGGAGCGTCTTCAATGTCCTCCCTGCCGTCATGAAATACAGCATACCACCGAAAAATGTTCGAGCGACTCAAACAATCACTACCGTACACACTTTTCATCATTTCGTACGCTTCTCCGGCTGCTTTGCCTACCTTTAAACGAAATTTGATGTTGGCTCTCTGTTCAACCGCCATTTTCCGACGAGCGTCAGAACAGTACTGTTACATTCAAGGTCAGAACACATGATGCTTCGATGTTTGCGCTTTGAAATTATAGACAGCCACAGCTGAAACTTCAATAATCTTAACTCCACAGCTCGCCAACAGATGGCATTGCAGGGTAAAATAAAAAAAAAAGAGTCCTAACGGATCCTGGACACAGCGTGTATGTTCAAGCCTGGTCTTATTGTCATGTAACTTCTCCCCAATAAATACTCGGCGCTTACACTTTTGTTTCTTGGCTATTAAGAGTCCCGTTCTTCTAAGTTTAATGACCAAACTGTGAATTTTTTATGGGCTGGGATCTCTTAATCACGAAATTACGTCGACAACTTCTTGCAGATCCGGATTTTGCATAGGTGTCATACAGAAATACACGTTGTTCTAAAGTATACTGCTCCATGACGGACACACTGCTCACTAAATGTAACTGAGAACAAATGTCTCCTGGAGCTCAAAACTGATGCCTACATCTGACAAATCATAAACAAACTCTCACGCATGAACCGAACTGCTCGCCGTGAAACATAATGACGTAAAGCGGTCCACAACTTAATTATTTCCCTTCATTCCAAATATTATCAGCGATCAGGCATGTCGATTCATCGGCAAAATTCTTGTGCGCCTCACTGCACTGTCGTCGTGAAGCGCAGAGCCGTGGAGAAGAAACTCCGTATGTATCCAGTATTTTATGTTCTCATGACTGTGAATATACAAAGCGGAGACTCAAGAGCATATGTATATACACACGTGCATGCTGTCACGTGATAGAGTGCCTATAGGATGGGTTTGGATTGATGATTGGATTTATTGGATTCTTTGATACAGCGCGTGACATTTTACAGTTCACAATTGCACGCAAAAGTACACCGGTCTTCATAGTCACGTCTTCAAGTTAAAGTCAAAATTATGTTACGACCGACAGTCAGTCGGCCAGTCTGTCTTGGTGTCAAGCATCCATCTGGGGCTCAAGGCCAAATTTCTATATTACTGCCAGACATTTGGGGGTTTGTCGATGTGGGGCGCCTTCTCTGGCTAGAGGACGGGTCTGTCATTTGCAGTTGTTTCTGGTCCTCATCCTCGGTCCGCGTCCCGGGGAACTCACGGCCATATTTTACTGTGCCAGATTCTAGATTCCCCTAACCTGGAAGGCCAGGTATCCTTATTTATATCCCCAGGAAAAACATGATCCAGCTAAAGCACCGGGTTCCCTTTTCTTCGCCTGCTACGACTCTCGGGTTTACGGTGGAGGTATTCGAAACCTCCTCCAAACCTCCAACAGAAGACAGCACTCTTCACAAAACCTTTGTTGAGAAATTGATATTTTGTTGGAATGGCCAATAAATTTCCTGATTTTATTAAACCAGAATGTTCGTCACCGTGTTCACAAAAGCTTTATTTTTTATCCTGTCTTGAGCCACCTGAACAGCTACAGTCCTTTCAGTTTTCGTGTTTCCATCTACATAACTACAGCTCTGAATAAGAAATGTGCAGAACACTTCCGAATGGAAATTACGTGCATCTGATCTTACATTTGGCCTCTTCTTTCAAAATGAATCTCTCCTCATTCGCTTCTACCTGCTTATTAATATGTTTGTTATATATCGAAAGTCATATTAAAGCTATGTGATGCTGGAAAAATTACCACTGGTTTCTGAATTTGGAATCACTACTCAGATGTATCAGTCGATAACAGGTTATTGACGTAACCACGGGTTTCGGGAGCTCTTGGTAAGTTATCCGCTACCTAATTATGAACCAGTGTGTGTCTGTGCAGCAGGCGAGTAACTACTCAATAGTACAGAAGGATAAATGCAAATGATGGAGGTGGGTATCCACAGAACTCCGAGAATGGGCGGGCGCAGCAGACAAGAGGGCGCAATCCTTGCGTGCGCTTGGCGATGTGTTCTTGTCTCGGTCGCTGCTTCTCCTCTGCCGCCCCCTGCCGGTTCACTAGTGTCTCTATGTCCATGATTGCGACGTGGTACAGTTTGGTATTCACAGAGTGAATAATACTAGAGTTGAGTTGTCAGTGTAACGCACTTGGGTACTTGGTTATATGGACTCAAGTGTAATGCTCTTAACACATTAAATAAATCAAACTGTTAGAAATGGAGCTGCAGCTCGTCAGGTAAACTGGTTGAAGTGGTTACTTTTCTGGTTAGGCCGCGTCATATCTCAAGTGGTTAATCGGTGGCTTCCCACCGCGGTGGCCCGGGTTCAATCCCGGGTTTGGTCAAGTGGGATTTGTGGTGGGCAAAAAGGCGCTGGAGCGGGTTTTCTCCGAGTACTTCGGTTCTCCTGCCAATCTTCATTCCACCAAATTCTCCATCATCATACTCACTCGGGGCAGGTTACAATAGGCCAATCAGTGGCCGCCGTGCCGAGTGGACCCAGTTGAACTCCACCCCCCAATAAGCGGATTAAAAGAAAGTCCTGTGTAACGATGCTAATATGTTCTTGTTTATTCTTATACTGCATTGTTGTACACAGACGGTGCGGCAGTCACGGTCTTCTGATGTTAGGGATATTAACGTACATGTAGACGTCAAAATCAATAATTATCATCATATCATCATCCAGGTCTGGACTTTTCGGTCCCTTTCGTTGTTCTATAAGTTGATCCAACTTAACTTCGAGTGTCCAATGGATCATGTTCCTGTACATTCCTCTACATTAATTTTTACTTAAGTTGGGATCATATGAGGTTCTTCCTCTTCTATTACACTCTGATCCTAAACTACTGGTTGCAGCGGTCTTTTAATTTGCGGCTTATCACAGCGAACAGTATTTGAATATCCAATGGGTAACGGGGACCCTTTCCCCGGGTGTAAAGCGGCAGGGGCGTGAAGCTGACCACTCACTTCCAAATAGTGTCAAGCTCAAGAAAATGTGGATCTATACATCAGCTCCCCTATAGGTCTTCATGGCGTAGTTCTTAATTAGTTAAGCTCAGAGACAACTTCTTCTTTTTTCCTTGGCACTACAGCCCCAGTGGGCCTAGGCCTACCTCCATGTACTTCTCCGTTCACTTCGGTTTTTCTAGATCTTACACATTCGGTAGGACTCCTTGGGCGAGTGATCAGCTCGTCGCAAGGCCTGTACCTGTACACGAACACAGAAAAACGCACACAAACATCCATGCCCTGAGTAGGATTCGAACCCACGATCCCGGCTTCCGAGCGAGCGAAGACAGTGCATGCCTTAGACCGCTCGGCTACCGTGACCGGCCAGAGACAACTTTACCTTTACCTTTTACACCACCAGAAGCACGTAATCACGTAACCACGTAATCAAGCTATGGATAGCGCAAACATTACAAGCATTATCTGTCACAGAAAGTAACAACTTCCTCCATAATAATGAGGAAGGGAGCTAGAAGACTGTTTGACGTGGTATTTGAATGATACACTGAGTTTATTTGCGTGTAATCTACTGTTTGACGTGGTATTTGAATGATACACTGAGTTTATTTGCGTGTAATCTACTTAAAGACTATGACAGTAGTTTCGAGTGGTTGGATGATGGATAACAATGACTTCGAAAGAATGTAGGGTATAGAGGTCGTGATCTAATCAAGACACTGTCCAGACAGTAATCTGAAGCATCTGCGAAAAACCACGGAAGCCTCATGATATTCAGTGTCACGGGAGAATTTCTGGAACCGCTCAGCACCCGATGGCAAGTGAGGAGAGTTGCTCTTTAGTCATTCTGTGTGTTTCCCACGAACTGAACACAGCATCAGTAGAACTGACATTCTCATGGCTGCTAATGATTATCAGATCTTCTCGGGATGTCCGCTGTGACAGTTGCTAAAAAGTTACCGACTTTTCAGGAACGTCTCTGCCCCGTCATCAGTGTATGATGTCCCTACATAATGTATCAATGATATCATTAGTAGAGTGATCGAATTTTGGATATCAATCCTAAGTAAGAAAAGGTATCTCTGTAACAAGCCTTGGAGGCCCATAGGGTTGTGAGATGTCGAGGTTCCCACATTTTCTAGATAATTGGCTCATAGATGGCGGCCATATATACCGGCCGCCCTTTACCCCTAGGAAGATTCCTAGTACTCATTTATGTTAAAGCCTGAGTGGATTCCAGGGCCATAGTGCGACTGAAAGGGTTAGGTCAATTGAAAGAAATCCAATGACCTCATCGGGACTTGAACCAGCGGCTTGTAGCATAGTGCCTCAACGAGCTACGCTACGGCGTGCCCCCAAAATATTGTAAATGAAAGACCCGTCTTCTAGTCTGAGAGAGCGTCCCACATGAGCAAACCAGGTACTGTCTGATAATAGTAAAAGTCTTGTAGTAAGCCCCAAATGGGCCTAGCCATAGCTCAAGCGGTTAGTCACTGGCTTCCCACCGCTGCGGCCTGGGTTCGATCCCGGGTCTGGTCAAGTGGGATTTGTGGTGGACAAAGTGGCGCTGGGGCAGGTTTTCTCCGAGTATTTCGGTTTCCCCTGCCAATCTTCATTCCACCAATTGCTCCACAATCACGCTCACCTATCATCTAGGGCTGGTACAATGGGCCAGAAGTGGCCGCAGTACAAGGGACTTAGTCCCACCACACTAGCAGTAAAGAAAAAACCCAAATGGGTGTTTCATTCCAAGACAGACTGGCCGACTGACCGTCGGTCGTAACGTAAGGCTCAGACTTAGTTTAAGGAGTAGTGGAATTCAGTCCGAGTTTCTGACGTTCAGAGAGAGAATTCGAGAGACTAGAGACGAGTTCAAGTTTCTGACAACAATGAGAGATTTGTTATCAAATTTGAAATTACACCGTGTTTGTTTGAAAAGATTTCGCCTGCTTCTCTACTATACGCCACTGACGAAGGGAAGAATATAACATAACTGCACCTGGACTGTTCTTCTGCCCTCGTGCTGTGTGGTGAGAATACTGAAAAACTGGGCGGTCCACATAATCGCCGGTTAGCCTTACACAAGTAGGGTACATCAACGAAAAGGAACCAGCAGTTTTGAAATAAAAAAGTGATTTTTCCTTCTCCAGCTAAAAAACCATAGAATTATTTGGCTGATATACTTTCTACATGTATCAAACTAGTGCTGCATTTGAGAATTAACTACTTTTCTGTATATCGTTAGGGAAATTAACTCAGTTTTTTATCCGAAGTTTTGTATTTTTATGTTCCTTCAAGAAGGAAAAAGCACAGGTTGAAACACATATTATAGAATTATAGAAAGTTTCGCTGTATAGTAATTTAGAAGGACGCATATGTTTCTTCTTATGCTGCATAATATATCAGACCTGGAAAAAGGATAACAGCTCCAGCATAGTTGGTGGTCTTGTGATTACGTAAGGTACTGCGGTTGGATTTGAAAATGTAAGTCAAGTTTCCAGGACCACGGGTTTTCGTAACTTCCCTTAATTCCAGTAATATGCAACCACAAATAACTTTGCCTAAAGTAAAAGTGTCAATGCGGCTGCCGCTTTGTACAAATATTTGAAGTTTAGATACTGGGAAGATTTTACAGAGAAATTCTCTTACTATGAAAAATATTTTGTGAGAAATACTTAAAGGTTTTGAATTCAGACGATGTGAATATTACAGGTTATGTTAGACGCTTAGACTGCCTCTGTGGTCTGGTGGTCAGAGTTCCTGGCTACAGATCCAGAGGTCCCCAGGTTCAATTCCCGGCGCTACCAGATTTTTTTAGAAGTGATTGGTCTGGAACGGGGTTAACTTTCCTGCTTGCTCGGGTTGCTTTTTGATCCTGAAGATGGGGCAGTATGTGGTGTACCCATTGTAGTGGAAGCTCTAACCGTCCGTACTCACTGCTGATGGACAGAGAGACAGGCGTCTTGAAGAAGGACGTCGGTTGCCCCAAGAGGAGCAGGTCCACATAGACACGCAGACGGACAGATGCTTAATGTGCGGTTTATGGTAGTGGTAGTGCCCTGGGCGGTAGCGTTAGTGATCTTGAACACGTAACAACACGCGTGCAGACGTGCAGGTCTTCCTCAGAAATTACACTCGACTCTGTGAGTTATGAGCCTTCAGAATCTGATCTGTGTGATGAATTCATTGTCTTTGTTGGATTCGAGGATCTCACAGAGGTTGCTGAGACCGTGTAGTCCGGTAGAACTCACCGACATTTCGGAGGAACGTACTTGTCGGATCTCCAGAGCCGAAGAGTAATCCAAGAGAACTTTGCGTGCGGTCTGAGCCTTGCAAAGTTTTAACTTATTTTTCGATCCTGAAGATGGCGGTAGTGTGCTCCTCTGAAACGTCAGTGGACTTCTACATATATACATGGCGTTGCATCATAGAAGATAGTAGTTCTCATTGCCTCTTGTCCGACTGTGTTCAAAATTGGCATTTAAAACAGTACGTTGACACAATACTGTCTGATGATAGTGAGTTCTGGATTTGATGATTGAGTTCATTGGCACTTCTTTACAATTACAATCAACTGTAACAGCTCACGACGTCTCTCTGACGAATCTCTCTAAAGAATCTCGGACCGGTTTCGTGAATTCACGAATGAACTCCCTTTTATAGCTTCCATCCATGCCGAATATAAATCATCATGTTGGCCAGTTCATTGTTCTCTGTTATTCTGTTTGTTGTCATGGGAATATTTTGTTAATATTCGTTGCCACGGAAACAGGTGCTAGCGATCCATTGTCTAACAAATTAACTTCCGCTTCTGCTGCTATTCTGGCTTTTAGGCAGTGTTTAGCGAACCGTTGCCTAGCAATGGATTATTCCGTCACAATACGTTCCGTTCCTGAGCCTTGTGTGACATTTCATAACATGTCGCTTTGTAAGGCGATTATTTGATAGCCTCAGTCACAATCTCTCAGCTAGGATATCCGCATTGCTGAGTGTACGTGAGTGCTTATTTAACATGTTAGTACGTACCTTTCGCATTATGGCATGTAAAGCCGTTGATAGACAACGACCGCGAAACACAGCGAGACAACATTCACTGTTATGCGGCAACTTCGTAAATATTCAACAATACTGGAGCCGTTCCTAGGCAGTGGCCCGCGAGCAACAACGGAAGTACTGTTGGAAGCGGTGTCTTCGATGGGTCCGCTCCTAGGTTATCTCATTCGACCGACCGAGTAGAATTAGTTGAGTACAGCGGAGTGGAGTGAGTGGGTTGGTCAGTGAATTAGAGAACTGCGGAAGTTCAGTCCTTGTGAGCTGTAAGAAGCTGGTAGCTGAGGCACAGGGGCAGTTCGGAAATCCAGGGGAGGGGGAATGTCCGCCCGTTGAAAACCGTTTCCAAGTAACGGCTAGGGAAGACTAAGAATAGTTTAGGGATGTTGTAGTTACATTGTGGGGCACGCGGTATCGTAGTTGGTTGAAACACTATGCTACAAGCCGGAAAGTCGTGGGTTCAAGTCCCGATGAGATCATTGGATTTTTTCAGTTGACCTAATTCTTCTAGCCGCACTATGGCCCTGGGGTTGACTCAGCCTCTAAAAGAAATGAGTACCATGAATTAATTAAATAATTTTCCTGGGGAGTAAAGCTCAACCGGCGCGTAAGGCTGACAACCTTATCGCCATCTTTGAGCCGATTATCTAGAAAATGTGGGAGCCTCAATGTCTCACAACCCTACGGGCCTTCGAGGACTGTTACAGGGATAGCTTTACTTTTTTTTTCGTTGTAGTAAGTGTAAGTGTAAGTGTTCAATAAATCCAGTTACCATCCCAAACCCAGTCTAGGGTTACTCTATCACTTGACAATTTGTTTAGGCTGTTTCTTCAGTCCACAACCCCAAAGCTAGCAATGCCTTGGCGGTGACGAGGGATCCACAGACCAATAGTACGTAGTATTACCCGCCGTTTTGCAAGGTTACGAAACTTGGTCACTTACATCAAGGGCAAAAGGTAGAATGAGAAAATGCGAGAATGAAGTGCCAAGGAGAAGGAAGGATATGAAGAGAGGGCAGGGGTCTTGCGAGATTATTTTGCGCTCTGCACCAAGTAACGCTTCTAGGATGATCGAGGGAAGAGGAATGTGATGGGCAGAACTTAAGGCACGCACGAAACAAATTGGAAACTCATAAGAGATGTGGGGTGCTTATCTAAAGGAAGAGGTCACTTGGAGGATGTACGTATAGGCCTAACTAACAAACCTGGATTGAATCCTTCTTGGCAGTCTGCCAGAAGCTCAGCTACTCAAGAACTTCCCAGCATTATGTGGAACCCGAAGGTTCATTACCTTGTACATCCCTATCCTGAGCCAGATGAATCCAGTCCATCTAAGATCCGTTTTTAATATTGCCCTTCAACTTAAGTCTAGTCTGCCCAGTTGTCTCTTTCCTTTTGGCTTATCCACCAAAATCCTATATGCATTTCTCTTCTCCCCATGCATGCTACATGCCCTGCTCATCTCATTCTCCTTGACATGCTCACTATAGTTATATTTGGCGAAGAGTGCAAGTTATGAATCTCTTTGGTATTCGGTTATTTCCATCCTTCTACGATTTCACCTCTTTTCGATCTAAGAAGTAGACCTAGGTAGAATGATAATATTAAAAATATCTTGAAGTAATTGGGTGATTAGCAGGTCAAGGTAGCCGAGAGGTCTAAGACATGCACTGTCTGAGCTCGCTGGGACGCCGAGATCGTGGGTTCGAATCCCACTCAGGGCATGGATATTTGGTGTTTGTGTGTGAGTGTGTGTGTGTGTGTGCGTTTTTCAGTGTTTGTGTACAAGTAGAGGCCTTTCGACCAGCTGATCACCCGCCCAAGGAGTCCCACCATATGTCTAAGATCTAGTAAACTGAAGTGAAACGGAGAGTCTCATGGAGGTAGGCCAGGTCCAAATTGGGGCTGTGGCGCCAAAGGCAAGAAATCGGCTGTAGAGCGTGGATTGTTTTCATCAGGAGAGCGATTAGATACAGGTTTTTTGAATATTGTAATCAGCTTTTGTGTTCCGTAAAGTGCTGGGAATTTCTGTATTAAAGTGTCAGGTCGACGTTTCCTACATGGAATTCTGACACCTGTTTCTCTGAAACAGAACCTAAGTTTGCCATGAGTCAGTACCGCCTCTCTATGTTCAGGCTAACTGTTTCAGCACAGCGTGATGTGACGGTACTGGTTGCCCAGGGTGGAGGGGACTTAAAGACGCTATGCAGCTTTCTGATAGATTGAACTCGGGTAATGCTTACTACCATTCAGTCAGGAACCTTTTGTCTTCTCGTCTGTTGTCCAAAAACATAAAAATTAGAATATGCAAAACTATAATTTTGCCTGTGGTTTTGTATGGGTGTGAAACTTGGTCTCCGACGTTACGAGAAGAACACAGACTGAGAGTGTTTGAGAACAGGGTGTTGAGGAGAATATTCGGACCGAAGAGAGATGAAGTGACAGGAGGTTGGAGAAAACTGCATAATAATGAGGAGCTTCATAACTTGTACTCTTCTCCAAGTATAATTAGAATGATCAAGTCAGGGAGGATAAGATGGGCAGGACATGTAGCACGGATGGGTGAGGAGAGGAATGTATATAGGATATTGGTGGGAAAGACAGAAGGAAAGAGACCACTGGTAAGACCAAGGTGTAGGTGGGTGGACGATATTAAAAATGGATTTTTTTATTGCTAGTGGGGTTGGACTAAGTCCCTTGTATTGCGGCCACTATTGGCCTATTGTACCAGCCCCAGATGATAGGTGAGGGTGACTGTGGAGCAATTGGTGGAATGAAGATTGGCAAGGAAACCGAAGTACTCGGAGAACACCTGCCCCAGAACCACTTTGTCCACAACAAATCCCACTTGACGAGACCCGGGATCGAACCCGGGCCGTGGGAAGCCTGCGACTAACCTCTTCAGCTATGGCGCGGCCTAAACGGATCTTAGAGAGATAGGATGGAATGGTATGGATTGAATTGATCTGGCTAAGGATAGGGACCTCTGGTGGGCTCTGTTAGCATGGTAATGAACCTTCGGGTTCCATGAAATGCTGGAGTAGCTGTAGAATTGGGGGCTCCTCAAGAAGGGCTCAGCTCCATGAGTAAGTAAGCAAGTAGGTAAGTACTCTGATGTTACAGGCGTTCGACTGAGATTCATTCATTCATCAGTAATCTGTCAGACGACAGGTCCACAGCCTCTTCCAAAACAGTTTCTCCACTTAATGCGATCTTTGGAAAGAGACTATCCAGGAATAGTGATAATGTGGTAGTTTTTCCATTTGCTTTCCACATCGCAGTACAGCAGCCGTTCAAACCACTCTGGTCACGCCTGTTGCTATACGAACTTGAACCATCTCGAGCATTATTTTCTCTGTGCTTCAAGTCGCCGCTGATGACGCTGCTTCCGGCATCTGTTTTCGGTGTCTCTCTTCGTCTGATGCCTACCCTTTGACCTGTCCAGCAAGGGAGGCCCTGCCAGTAGCTACGCTACCGCTGGTATAGCTCTCAGGGTCCTTGGCATACTCAAACACCCTCACCACGATAAGGTGGAGACACCAACGAGGGGCGACTGAGATTATGAAACAAAAAATGCTGAAGCGCGTGAAATCGGTGGAGACGTAAATATTAGTGACCCAGCCTCTTGTACTGCAGCGGCATTTGGAGTCTTCACTAAATACATGAAACTACCAAGCAAAATTTGGCAAATCGTATTCACACTTCGATCTACCGATTAATGCTCACAATTCTTTAGCCGCGTCTAAAAACATCTTGTCTTAACCAATGTCTTTTTTTTTCTTTAACTGATTTTAACTTTGATTTTACAGTCTTCACTTCATGAACGCAAGCGGCAACTTACTGAAATTTGATTCATGAGGATATTTAAGAGCAGATTTCATTCCAGTAATTCAGTTCAGAAAATCTTCTTTTCGCGTCTTCCGTCTAGAAATGTAACAATTACAATATAGAAAACTATAATTTGTATGGGGGTGAAACTTGGTATCTGACAATAAAGAAACAATATAGACTGAGGGTGTTCGAGTATAGGGTGCTGAGAACAGTAAGGAACCCAGCTGAAGAGGCTTCCTACCTGAGGATGGAGGCTGAGTCCATCCGAAACGTTGTTTTAAATTATACAAAAAATATATTACGAATAATGGTCAAATAATCAATAGTTGTATTAATATGCCATCGTCACAAACTTTTGAATATTATTTAAATATATCAGGCTTGAATATAACACTACAATATGTGTAATATACGTAACCTATACCTACGTACGTACATATTACCTATGCACAATATATCACTAATTTTCTTCGGTTGTGTAATTATTTGTTAGTGATAACGATCACTACTGTGCAATGTGCATAAAATTAATTAGTTAATAACATGATATTAGATCAAAATGAAAATTAAAATTATATCATCATCATCATCAGTAATCTGTCAAGACGACAGGTCCACAGTCTCTTTCAAAACAATTCCTCCACTTAATGCGATCTAGAGCTTTCTCCTTCAAATGACAGTATCCTCTTCTGTCCCCAAGGTCATCCAGCATCTTCTTACGTCTTCTTCCTCGTCGTCTTGTCACTTCTATCCGCCCATCTATCTTTCCTTCGATAGCTTCTTTTAGAAGGCAGTTTCTGCGTAAAACATGACCAATCCAATTAGCCTTCCGTTTTCTTATTTCATGTAGGATATTCCTCTGCTCACTGACTCTAATTAACACTTCTTCATTTCTCACATAATCGGTCCAACTGATCTTCTCCATTCTTCTCCAACACCACATTTCGAAACTTTCCAGATGTTTCTGATCTACTGCCCTAAGTGTCCATGTTTCAGCCCCATACAGAGCTATGCTCCAAATGTAGCATTTCACTAGTTTCTTCCTCAAATTTAAGTCCAATTTGCTGGTAAAAAGATTCTTCTTCTTGCTAAATGCAGCTTTTGCCATGGCAATCCTGGATTTAATTTCACAAGTACACCTTCCATCATCTGTTAACAAGCTACCCAAATATTTAAAACATTTCACATTCTCCACTTGTTTTTTGGTCTTAAAATTATATGTATATTAAAATTTTTGTTCAGCTGAGTAATAAAGCGTGTGATATTCTAAACTGGGTTATTTCAAAATAAGTTAATAATTTTATTAATGTAGCTGATATCTTCACGAACTTTTAGAATTCTGTTACTTCCTTTCCTTGATTAAAATCATGGTAGGTCCATGTTACTTTTCTTGTTCCTGGTTGGAGCTTGTATTTATGTTGTGTGCACAGAGGGTGAATCAGGTTATCAAATGTTTTAGTTCTGAGCTGAACAACGGTTTTATTAACATTTAATCTCAATTTCGAATTGGTGTTTTTTATTACTAAACTGACAATGTAAATATGAGTTTTCGGAGTTTCTGAGTAGGAATTATAATACTTATAAGCTAAAGCTTATTTTTCCGTGATGGTCTAAATATATCATTTCATTAACTGAATAATTTGATACAATTATTTCGTTTCTGAACATTATTCATCATCATGTTTTTATCTAAGACAAAGAGTGTTTCGAAGACTGGATTCTGTCTCCATCTTCAAGTGGAACCTACACAGTTTTGCCCAATCGATAGAGCTCCTCTGTACTCCTACTCCTTGCCGTCCAGCCCGTAGCCAGTCACTATACCGACTGCGTTATCCCGGCTCCTTTAAATCTTATTTAAATAACTTTAATTTGTGGTTGATAATGACAGCTGAACAGCTACAATGACGTGCTGCATACATGGCTTATCCACCCGTCTGACTGCGCTGTCGTGTTTGGACTCCATAGCTGGGAACAACACCTTGATACAGTTCTGCTCCCATGGAATAACTCAGATGATGGATTGCCCAGTACAGCAACTCCGCCAACGCTGCAGTTGTTGCTGTCCTTTTTGTTCTGGTGTTGTTGCATGCGAAGACTTCGAGAGCCGTCTCAATGCTTGCGGGCCTCGAGCGACCAAATGCATATAAGAGAACCGGAAATTGAATTGAAAGTTACGTAAGTCCATGATGCGATATTGCCCTCATAAGAAATGTTGTATTGTAAGGTTGGTGTGTTGGACTGATCATCGTAATAAGGCCTGGTTCACACGCAGTCGTGAAGCCGTTCCTTGTGGATACACGCAGCTTTACTGTACTTTCGTGTGTACTAATAGCTCCTACTGTTCGTGTTTATTCAAGCAAAGGATGTGGCAAAGCCATCAGCAGGCTGGAACCCCAGTCACGATAATACGTAAAAAGCTTATCGAATGCACGATTTTGGACTCTGAGGTAAAGCAGAAGCACTTAAGTTGAGACTCCTGTAAGATACGGCAGTGCAGGTGTCTTAGGTTACTGTTAAGTGCTATTTTCATTAATTTGAGTGTGGGTAATTTGTCACTGCAGCGTAGAGCGCTCTTAGGTTGCGGATGGAGAAGCCTGTCTCCAAACGCGGAGAGTAGCTCTGACTAAGCAGTCGTGGACAGTCGATAGGGTGTGGTCCTCCAGCTTTGGGATCGGGAGCAGGGTTTTCTTCCGTTGAAATCTTACAGAATTTTGGAATATTAATATTAATTATATATATTTCTTAGATCCCTGAGTAATTAAGCGGGGCACACGAAAGGGGAGTTGGATATTTGCACTTGAACTAATCATTCCAGCCGCACAATGGCCCTGGGTTCGACTCAGCCTCTAACGGTAATGAGTACCAGGAATCTTCCTGGGGGATAAAGAGCGGACGGCGTGTAAGGATGACAACCTCACAGCCATCTGTGAGCCGATTGTCCAGAAAATGTGGGAGCCTCGACGTCTCACAATCCTATGGGCCTCCAAAACCTGTTACAGGGAGAGCTTTACGTTTATAATTGTGTATGTTTATGACAAATATATGAATGTACTTGCAGTCGCGTTCATTTCCTGCATAACGATGCAAATTATGGGTTGAAGACAAGCTGAGGAACGTAACCTACTTATTTCTTAAGCTTTTTATGATAACAATGAATCGCGTAACGTCGTGTTACATAACTTCGCGGTTTACGAGAACATAACCATGTTGTTTATATGAGTGCTTAATTTATTTGCCAAAGCAACAGCGTTAAATGGGAAGCTTTGGTTGTTAGAAGTGCTATCAGACAACATGAAACACTTGTGAGTGATGTTAAGAAATTCGCACAAGAAATTCTGATTTTTAAACAAGAGTTGATCTCAAGTTCTCAAAACATAGGCAAGTAACACACCACTAGGGCCGCGCCATAACTCAAGCGATTAGTCGCTTACAGGTCTGTTACAGGATATCTTTACCCTATCTTGTCCCTTTCATTGCCTTAATACAAATGTTTTCATCTCCTGAAACCTGAGACAATTTTTTTTAATCTACGGCTTTCATTATGGTATGATATTTTCTGTCACTTTATAGGCGTACGCATTGATAGAGCGAGTCGGGATGGCTTAGCGACTGGCTTCCAACCAGATGGTCGACGTTCGATTCACGTTCAGACAAGCTCTGGGGCCCACCCAGCCTCCTATCTAATGAGTGCCGGGGTTTTTCCCTCCTAGGGTAAAGTATCCAGGGTACGAAGCTATCCACTCTTCTTCATCTAGTGCTGAGATCAAAAATGGTGGAGCAATACCTCCACTCCCCCAAAGGTTTTCATGGCATGGTGTTTATTGAATGAAGAGCTGCAGTTTACCTTTTCTCTAAATATTAACAGAACAGCTTCATTATGTGGTTTTCGGACATTCTTTCTATACATTCCAGCTAATTCTTTTTGCAGCTATTTTTATTGTTTTATTGGTAACCGTTATTTTAATCTCTTCTCTAATTTTGTTGCGTTGGCGAGCCTTGCATCCCTGCTTTAACTAAGCTTAAGACTTTTTATTTTTTGGGTCTGCTGGGTCCACAAATTGATCACCGCTTCAACGAAATTCCTTTAGCTATCACTAACTCAATCTAGGTTAATATGAAATGTAGTTCCATTTCATATCAATGCAGGATATTTAAGTAACCCATGTTTTAACGTGGGGTACGAGGTAGGGTAGTACGTTGAGGTACAAAGTTACAAGCCCGAAGGTCGCGGTTTCGATTCCCAATGAGATCGTTGTGTTTTTTCAATTGGCCTAATCTTTCCAGTAGCATTATAGTCCTGAAATCGACTCAATCTCTAACAGAAATGAATACCAGGTATCTTCATGAAGGGACAAAGAATGGCCGGCGCCTAAGGCTGACAACCCATCATCCGTGAGAGGACTGTCTCACAACCCTATGGGACTCCACGCCTGTTGCAGGGATAGCTTTATTTTTTATGTTTTAACATCTTCCTACGACTCTTGACAATTATTTTGCACACATATGCTTCTACGGTTTCCTTGTGCTGAATTTAAATATGCTCATTCCATCACAACCTTGTTCGTTAAATAATTTTAACACTAAAGAATACTTACACAGTTTGAGGTGACCCGTTGTGTACGTTCTTTGTTTCCTCAGGTACTTCTATGTAAAGCAAATTAATCTCTAGAAGGAAGTGTAGCAGCAGAAACTGTCTGATGATCTGCTACAATTGTACAAGTATGTACAACAGTCTTCACGTATCCTTCTGATTCTGTGCCGATCAGAATATACGAATACTTGTTTACCTACTTATGGAGCTGAGCCCTTCTTAAGGAGAAGCCAAATCTGCAGCTACTAAAGAATTTCCCAGCATTTTATGGAACCAAAAGGTTCATTATCGTGTTCACAAGAGCCCTCCACTGGTCCCTATCCTGTGTCAGAAAAATCCAATCCATATTGTCCCATACTATCTCTTTAAGATCCATTTTAATATTGTCCACCCACCTACGCCTTGGTCTTCCCAGTTGTCTCTTTCCTTCTATCTTTCCCACCAATATCCTATATGCATTCCTCTTCTTCCCTATTCGCTCTACATACCCTGCCCACCTAATCCTCCTTAACGTGATCATTCTAATTATACTTGGAGAAGAGTACAAGTTATGAAGCCAGATTATACGAAAAATATTATTTATTTATTTGGGTCTGATTCTATCTCTCTCTCTCTCTCTATCTATGGCTCTATAGCCCTTTGAACCTTGGCTGCTTTTTCAGTTTCTTAATCCCATACACACTCGGTAGGACTCCTTGGACGGGGGATCAACCCGTCGCAAAGCCGCTACCTACACACAGAACAACACAGACGCAAACTAAATGCACACAGACATCCATGCCTTGAGTGGGATTCGAACCGACGAACCCAGAGATCGATCGAGCGAAGTCAATTCATGCTTTAGACGGCGCGACCACTGTGATGAGCACGAACCTTTCTACGGGAGAAAAATATGTGGTGCTGTTGTAGCCATGGTGTTACTGTAGCAGGTTACCCTGGATATCTGCGAAGTGCTGATCCCTCCTTCCAAAAACCCCTACAAATAATATATTGTAAACTCTGCTTGCTAGTAGCTTCACGACGGTTTCTTTCTTGGCTCATTTTTCGATCCTGAAGATGGAGACATGTTTATCCGAAACGTCGGTTGACATTCAAGAGGCTACACGGCGATGTTTCCCAGAATATAGAACTCTTCTAAATGGTGAACTGTTTCTGAGTCGGGACACATCAGATCACATGACCATTGAAAGTAACAAGCACTCAACAAATTTCCCAACCTTTGCGAACTCAGAAGTTAACCAACTGAACAAATCTTGTTTGCACTCGAAAGGCACCGTGTCTACAGTCTACATATCATATTGGACGAAGGGGCCTCACTTTGTCCTCTTCTTCTAATCCATAGTCAGCCGAACCCCAGCTGTTATGCATAACTCCGCAAGGAAAATAAATTATATATTGGGGGTGGGGGGCGAGAAATCAGTCCCAACATCTACGTTTCTATTTATAAACACGGTGGGGTGGGGGTGGGAGCATCTGATTCAATACATGGTCCTTACATCCTTGTTCTACACATGTCCTTGAATGACACCTATCCTCTATACATATGTTTCGACTTAAGAAAACACAAATTTATGTTACGATTTCAAATCAAATTTGGTATTTATGTGTAACATTTTAATGTACCTATTTGCTGTGTTTGTACTATGTGCATGGTGTAAGTGTAATGAAGGGGGGCGGAGACCTCAGAAGCTCCGCCCCACAGGTTTAACATTGAGCTGCAGGTGAGATGGTACGTGTGATAAAAGCCTGCGGTCACTGTTGAGCGTGACATCTGGCGGGAGGGGGCGGAGTCGTCTCCTCAGGAGTGCACGATGCAAGTTACGAGCTGCACGGGGGTCAGTAGGAGGGGGCTCTAGGAACAATGGCCGGGGAGGGGGCACAAGAATATGAGAGAGTGAAATAAACCAAAATGAGAGCTGACATAATGAGACTTGTAACGAGTCTCAGTAAAATTACTATATAATGTAATAATTACATTAATAAAGCGACGCAGGAATTCATCTGCTATTAACCCGAAGTTGTGGAGAGCAACTGCAGTGGCGACTGCAAATTTCTTTGTAATTTTAAATCTTTTTTCGGCTTCCCGCGCAGGCGTAGTGGAAGTGACGTATTGTATACTCTGTTTCCTTGCTCTACACTTCTCGTGGCTGATCGTAATTGGATTCATCGTCTGTTATGAACGTGGGTGATAAACACGGTCTCTTTTTCTGTCTCCGCGTGGAGAAGTCAGAATTTCTCAGCATCTGTTTCTTGAGGGTTTCGTTGTCCCTGTCCCTGTGTGTTCCTTCGGACAATCTTTCCGTCTGAACCAATTCATTCGTTTCTTCCTAATAACAGAAATAAATGAGAAGAAGGGAAAATTATTTGAATTTGTTTATTTGTGGTTTTCTATTTGGGAACGACAGTAACAAATCACAATTTTATCCAGGCGAAAACTAAGTACAGATTGAATTCGGTTAATGTTTCCTAACATTCACTTCACTAAATGTTTATCTCGTCTGCTGTCTGAAAATTTGAAAATTAGAATGTACAAAGCTAAAGGTCGTGCAATAGGTAAAGAGGGTAGTCGCTGGCTTCCCACCGGGTTGGCCCTGGTTCACTCCTGTTTAGGTTATGTGAGATTTGTGGTGGACAAAGTGGCGCTGGGGCAGGTTTTCTCCGAGTACTTCGGTTTTCCCTGCAAATCTTAATTCCACCAATTGCTCCATCCTCATAATCAGCCCGAGCGGGTACAATAATACAATTGGTGGCCGACTTGCCGAGTGGACCCAGTTGGATTCCAACCCACAAAATTCGAATTAAAACATATATAAAAACTATAATTTTTTCTGTTGCTTCCTTTGGGTGTGAAACTTAGTTTCTGACATTAAAGGAGAGTACACACTGAGGACGTTTGAAATAATATTGCTGTCATATGAATGTCACACTTTTAATTTATTTTCTTCTAAGTGTTTATCGCCTCTGATGATGGCCCATACCGGTCGAAATATGTTGTAACTTTATTCATATTAAAAACTTTTGTACTTTTGTACTTACTTTTTAGTCATATTGTCTATTAAGCTTTTTACATTTCTATACACAGATGAGAAGTTCTATCTTGATACGAAAATAGAGTGAGCTGCAATGATTAAGAGGAAGTGGTCCAGATCTGCTTAAACCCACCAAATTCTTTTAACGTAGCTTATATTGCTTCAGGTTACGATATTCTAAATTTCCCACAATATAATTAATATGTGCACCTATTGGTTGAGGTCGGGTAAACTGCTGCTGGTCCTCGCCAACACAGTCATTCTTCGTTTCAGATCCCGGAGGACTCATAATCACACATTTCTGTTTCGAAATCTGTGGGTCATGAAATTCGTCCGAGACTACTCTCGTGTTTCATGGTTGCTTTAAATAGTTTCCCTTCTGATCTTAGAGAGATAGAACTGGATTGTATGGATTGGATTGATCTGGTTCAGGTTAGAGACGAGAGGAGGACTCTTGTAAACACGGTAATGAACCTTCTCATTCATTCATCAGTAATCTGTCAGACGACAGGTCCACAGTCTCTTCCAAAACAGTTCCTCCACTTAATGCGATCTTCTGTTTTTGGAAAGAGACTATCCAGGAAAAGTGATAATGTGGTAGTTTTTCCATTTGCTTTCCACATCGCAGTACAGCAGCCGTTCAAACCACTCTGGTCACGCCTGTTGCTATACGAACTTGAACCATCTCGAGCATCATTTGCTCTGTGCTTCAAGTCGCTGCTGATGACGCTGCTTCCGGCATCAGTTTTTGGTGTCTCTCTTCGTCTGATGCCTACCCTTTGACCTGTCCAGCAAGGGAGGCCCTGCCAGTAGCTACGCTACCGCTGGTATAGCTCTCAGGGTCCTTGGCATACTCAAACCCCCTCACCACGATAAGGTGGAGACACCAACGAGGGGAATGAACCTTCTGGTTCCATAAAATGCTGGGAAGTTTTTCAGTAGCTGCACAGTTGGCAGCTTCTCAAGAAGTGCTCAGTTACGTGTGTGAGTGATGTATGGATACAGGTCTCTCCAGCGCCTGAACAGTTAGACACACTGTAGTCCGTTCAGTATTCAAGACTTATCTGTCATAAGTCGGGGTCCGTGTTAATATGAATATTTCTGCTCCAAAATTTGGACCACTTCAGTGGGTCCTAAATCACAGGATGGCGATTCTGTCTAACACAGCTCCAATTGTTTTCAGAAATTTATAAAAAGCCTCCCTATAAAAAAATGCATATGTTATTTCCGAAGGAAAATGGCAGGAAGTTCGCCAGTGACCCTAAAGAGGGATGTCGGTTTGTCGTAACCCGCTTTACTGGTTGGGTGGAGTTCATTGTTGTTCGGTATTCAGTAACCAACAGTGATCTGCCGAACAACAATCGATTTCATTTACACGTTAACATATTGAACATCAGTCTTACTCATATGTGTCGTGCCATCTCACCTGCTTTAGTATCTGACGTACAAGAACGCTAAGATGGATGCTCTTATGCTATATAATAGAAGTTCTGGGAAGAACTAATCACCTACTTTCCTTTCACTATCATTTGAGTATTGTTATACCACCAGTATGAAGAAACGTTTATATGTTTGCGCAATGAAGAAAAAATACAACAAATTTCGAGATTATATTCATACTACGTTCCAAATATTTCGTTTCAGGCTTTCAAATGCTTTAAGGGGGGTATACACACTGACACCCACAGACAGCAAGATGATTTCTTACGCCTACTTTCCTTATTTAGAGAAATAAAACGAAGCTTATGAGATCAGCTTGCTGTCTTTCCGTCTCTCTAAATATGCCGCTAATTTTTGTTAGGAAGCATTTGTGATTTCTTTTCTCTTTGTGGATCCGTCTATCCCCCTTATTTTTTTCTTTTTATATTTGATCCATATCAAAAGAAAACGGTTGATTTTTTCTTCAAAAATCTACTTGTATATATTTCAAAATAAGGAAAGTAGTCAAATATTTCGTATGCTCGCCTCACGAGACTCAGTCTCCTTCAGTGTGACTACTTGCTGTGCCTGAAGATGCTAATAGGCACTAAGCACTTTTTTCCCTGCTTTATCACAAGAATATTAGGGTCAGTTTCCGGAACGGTAAAACTGAGAACATGGCCAGCGAGCTGGCTTTTCGCTTCTCAACTTGCTACCTGTCATGATCGTCACAATCTCTCCTCACGGTCTTGAGTCGAGATCCCATTCAGAAAGGCTTCATGTTTTGTTTAATTCCAAATGAGCTGCGATACTTCGGTCGGTATAGCAGCGGAAGGGCCGGCCGGGGAATTGGTTTAGGTTTCTCTTCTCTGTTGCGCCAAGACCGGCTCCTGGTACCCACCCAGCATCCTATTCAGTTTTTACGGGAAGCTCTTTCCCCGGAGTAAAGTTGCAGCAGCATGAAACTGACCACTGTCCTCGACATAGAGCTGGGGCTAAGAATGGTGGAGATATACCTCCACTCCGCCGTAAGTGTTCATTTCGTAAAGTTTAATGAATTAAGCGCAGGGACAATTTCACCTTTTACCTCATGAAACGTAGATAACGAAGTAAGTCTTTTCTTGCTAGAAGGCCGGGACTCGGTCCTTTGCGTCACTGCTTCAAGCCCGGTCCTTGCCTCCTATTTCACTCTTACAAAGAACTCTTCCCCGGGTGAGCAGTCGGAAAGTAAACATGGCCGCTTCTCTCTTCCTAATGATGAGATCGCAAATGTGTGATGATTTACCCGCTCAGTTGTTTCGCCCTAATGAGTTGATGCTTAGGCGTACGTTGTGGTGAAGTTCCTAAAACAGTATGACTGAGACTCATGGCTCATCTGTGCTTGTCTGCACTGTTGAATTGGTTTGTCGGTTTTTACGTAAAGTAAGGACACTTATTTCATCCAGTCTAACTACACCTTACTTACTTACTTACTTACTTACTTACTCATGGAGCTGAGCCCTTCTTGAGGAGCCGCCAATTCTGCAGCTACTCAAGAATTTCCCAGCATTTTATGGAACCCGAAGGTTCATTACCGTCTTCACAAGAGCCCTCTACTGGTCCCTATCCTGAGCCAGAACAATCCAATCCATATCATACCAGCCTATTTTTCTAAAATCAATTTTAATATTGTCAACCCACCTACGCCTTGGTCTTCCCAGTGGTCTCTTTCCTTCTAGCTTTCCCAACAATATTCTTTATGCATTCATCTTCTACCCCACTCGTGCTACATGCTCTGCTCACCTCATGCTCCTGTCTAACTACACCTGATGAACCCAAAACCGTGGACATATTAAATGCGAATACTGCACGCGCAGTTACAAATTTAAAGAGAAGGTCGCA
Organism: Cryptotermes secundus; assembly: GCF_002891405.2. NCBI lineage: Eukaryota > Metazoa > Arthropoda > Insecta > Blattodea > Kalotermitidae > Cryptotermes > Cryptotermes secundus. The sequence goes on from NW_019718273.1 coordinate 770,352, forward strand.
TTTTTTCTGTAAATTGAATTATAAATTCCTTCAGGCTATTTAATTCAACAAAAGCCGAGTCTCATGGCGGTGGCCAGGGTACTTACAGAACCACAGAACGATGGAATGTGTTAGTAAATGATTCAATACTGAAAAGGGGTAAAAATGATAAGGTTTTCCTTGTGCTTAATTAACTAAAGCTCTACCCCATGAAGACATATCGGGGTGTGGAAGTATAGCGCCACTGTTCTTAAACTCTTCACTAGTCGGATGTGATTGGTCAGCATCACGTCCCTGCGCTGTACTTCCGGTATAGACTCACTGTCACCCATTGCATAAGGGACTGGCTAGGTCCCAGAGCTAGTCTGGACTCTGTGGAGTAGAGAAAAATATCCTGACCCCACTGGAAATCGAACTCCGCCCATCGAATTACCGACTGTGCTATCCTGGCTCCCAAACCTTGCAGTACATTATGGAATATTGAGTTCAAGCAAATGTCTTACATACGTGAAATGTGAGGTTATGTAGCCTAGTTTGTCAGCTCTGCTTGCTACTCCCTTCTTTCAGGTTCTTTGCTTGGTGACGTCCACCCTGAAGATTTATGCAGTACGCTCCTCTGAAACGTTGGTGAACTACTACCGAAATACATGGTGTTATATCTCTGGAGATGGTAATTTTTCATACCCTGGGCTCTGAGAATCTTAAACATAGTAAAACAGATATTTCGCTCTATTCACGTTTCATTTCATAAAATTAAATCGCTGCCAACAAGGCCATCCTCTCCGACCTTACACAGCAAACTCACATCGACTCACTTTCTGCTCGAAGCCGAATCGGCCTGTCACTGCATTCGTCCGACATTTTCTTATAAAAATATCGTCTGGAAACATTGGTATTGTCCTAGAGGAGTTTGGATTTAATTTCATTGGTGCCAAACAAATGAGGACTAAACTCCACAGACGTGAGAATCCTGTAATAACTGCATCCTTCTCCTGTTCCTTGTGACCCTTACATGCTTCAGGATTTAGTCTTAGCAGTTTCCAACCTGTCCGATATTTTCATCAAAGTCAAAGCATATAGGACCCAGGCGGGTCTTAAGAAGTGTTACGGATACCAGCGTTTCGGCCGCATGAGGGCCCACTGCAAGGGTCCAAACGATAATTCCAATGTGGGGGTGGCCATACTGCGATGAACAGTGTCATAGCTGCTACGGAGACTGTAGCTGTGCTATTAGTTAGCGGAAATACATAAACCTACTCCCTTCTGTCCCTTTGGTACCTAATTTCGAGACTGGCAATGCCTGGGAAAATATTAAGCAGCAGTTGTTGCAGGCCTCGAACCTGGGACCACCACTGTCACCAAAACCAGCTGCCGGATCAACGTGCGTCTGATAATTGAAGCGCTGATGGCGTTGTGGTTGCTCTAAAACCCACGACGTGTCCGATGCCTGGAAAAGCAGAAGATGGCAGCTTTCTCATCTTTATGAAAGCAGTTTGTGGAATGTTCATGGGAAAGTAATAAGCCTGGCTTTGTTTCATGTACAATATTTTCTTCTGTTCACTACTAGTTTCACTGGTCTTCTCCTCAGAGAGAAATGTCATAGTAGGAAGGAAACTGAAGTGTTCTGAGTAGCCCCAGAAGAAGGGAAATCAGAATAGTCGATTGATTTTGTGAAACAGGCGTACGTGAATGGAAATTCAGTATACAGAGAGTTGGGAATGTTAATAACGTCATATACTGGACAGGCACGGCTATTCTGGCGAAATGTGTATGCGCAGTACACAGTGCGCAGTGAAAGCAGTAAACAACACGACATTCAAAGCATAAAATCCTGCTTTCCTACTGGAGGCTTTACTCCGAATCGTAATCTTTTACGACGGTCGTTACAGTCGCCCATTTTGAGGCAAAACAACAAACTCCGTGGCCTGTAGTCCGCAAGCGAACTATACCGACCGACTGCCGCTTGTCGTCGAAGTTTTTTCCAACTTTTGCTGATAGAGGGTGTCGTGTGGTCAGCGCAACGAATCCCCACGGCCGTTAATTTCGGTTTTCTAGACCGGAGCCGCTATTTCCTTGAAATAGCTCCTCAATTATCCTCACGAGACTGACTGGATACCGTTCCAGACCCACTACTTCTCAGAAAAACCGGTAGAGCTGGGAATCGAGTCCGGAATTTCTTCATCTGCAGTCAGGAACTCTTGACTACTAGACCACAGGAGGCCAAGCACCTGCAAAATCTGTGTGATATAACAGTTCAGTGAGGCAGGAGATGAGAACATACTGAAACGTGTTCGTCCATCAACTGTTGCTGCAGAGACTCGTTAAAGCATAAGTTACTGAGGGGCAGATCCCAAGTTATTGCAGAAACTTGCACAACAGACTGGATTGCAAGACAGTGAAGACATTGCATTTCATACAAAAAGGTTCTTGTTATTCAGCGATTCTTACCACCGGCTGTATAAAACGTCATCATTACAGCGAGTGGTTTCATGCAAAGATGGGAGGTGACCCTCGCAATTACTCATGCTGTTTTCCTCAGATAAAGCCTGGTTGCACATTAACTCTGAATGCGTAGTATAAATTGGATAACATTTTTGTTGATAAGATTACGCGAGTTAATATTGTCAAGTTTGGGTTGGTGACTCGATATACTCGTATCTATCACTTATACACACGACTCGTGAGTACAAATAATTACAACGCCACCACTAATCACCATAGCACCCGCCAAGTCTTTTCCAGCCTGCCGTGTCCTCACCATCCGTTTTCTGACAACGGCTTCTAATATTATAGATTCTTCAACTTCACGCTCTCTGTTTCTGTCTTCATAGCCTTCCGTGCAGAACTCAATTGGACTCATTGTTCCAACTGTCCTGGTTATAACGTCTCGGCACGGACCACATAAAGAACGCTTTCTTCAATTGTTGCGTACGTGTCCGTTGCAGCGGTAACCTGTTTACTGAACTGTTGCGACGCTGAACACAGGATTCACCGTTATTCTATTGTTACTTACGTTACTAAGTAACGGCCACTGTTTATAGAGTCAGTGCTTAGCAACGGGTCTACGTTTTATATGCCATGAACAGTGGGAATAAAATGAACAACATTATTTCAGTGTTAAATTACAGCGGTAGCATTTCCTGCTCAGTTCTAGCTCTTAGTGTTGAATTTTGATTGAATTCATATTCGCAGCTTGCATTAGCAAGGTTTTTTGTATTGCTAGTGGGGTGGGACCAAGTCCCTTGTACTGCGGCCACTTCTGGCCTATCGTACCAGCCCCAGATGATAGGTGAGGATGATTGTGGAGCAATTGGTGGAATGAAGATTGGCAGGGGAAACCGAAGTACTCGGATAAAACCTGCACAGCGCCACTTTGTGCGCCACAAATCCCACTTAACCGGAACCGGGATCGAACCCGGGCCGCCGCGGTGGGAAGGCAGCGACTAACCGCTAGAGCTATTGCGCGACCCCTACTAAGGTTATTTACTTACTTACTTACTTACTTACTCATGGAGCTGAGCCCCTCTGAAGGAGCCGCCAATTCTGCAGCTACTCAAGAATTTCCCAGCATTTTATGGAACCCGAAGGTTCATTACCGTGTTCACAAGAGACCTCCACTGGTCCCTATCCTGAGCCAGATCTATCCAATCCATACCATCCCATCCTATCTCTCTAAAATCCATTCTAATATTGTCCACCCACCTACGCCTTGGTCTTCCTTGTGGTGTGGTCTCTTTCCTTCTGGCTTTCCCACCAATATCCTATACGCATTCCTCATCTCCCCCAATCGTGCTACATGACCTGCCCTCCTCATCCTCCTTGACTTGATCAATCTAATTATACTTGGAGAAGAGTACAAGTTATGAAGCTCCTCATTATGCAGTTTTCTCCAACTTCCTGTGACTTCATCTCTCTTTGGTCCAAATGTTCTCCTCAACACCTGTTCTCAAACACCCTCAGTCTATGTTCCTCCCTTAATGTCAGAGACCAAGTTTCACACCCATACAGAACCACAGTCAAAATTATAGTTTTGTATATTCTAATTTTTATGTTGTTGGACAACAGACGAGAAGACAAAAGGTTCTGGACTGAATGGTAGCAAGCATTACCCGAGTTCAATCGCCTCTTAATTTCCTCCTGAATCAGGTTTCGATCTGTTATCGTTGTTCCCAAATATCTGAACTGTACCACATTTTCAAAACATCTGTTTCCTATCTTTATGTCATGATTTTGCCCTGCATCCCCTAGGAGGGTTACTTCTCCTAAAATGACCGTGTACACTTATCGCAACAAATACTCTTAATATTTCTTGCAGACGCTTTTGACTTGTCAGGCATGTTGTGATATGTAGATGCTCATTTACAGTAAAGCTAACTTTATTTAGAAGGGCAGTGAAAGTGGCTCTGCTAGCATTAGCCATAACATGCTGGAAAGATTGTAGTTTTGGCTAGCTTCCAAGCCCGAACCCAAGTTCCCAAGCAGCGTCACATGTCCTGACCGTTGCTTCGGCCACCTGCTACAGCGAACTGCAGAGACAGTGCAGGCTTTGCTTTTGTGAAGTGAATTGGTGCAGTGGATTCGCCGGAACCCAGTTCCTCAGAGAGGGAGGAGACCGGGCGTAGGAGTAAGTTTCTTGGTCTACTTTAGGAACATTAATTGCCTTTTAATAAATCCCAAATGTCGAAAATATTAGAGGGTAACATTCGGTAAGGAAGTTATAGCGAAACAAGGGACGAAGATACAGAGAATGAAGTTCTGTACGAAGAAGAGAAACCACCTAAATAATGGGAATGAAAGTTCGTCAAATTCCTGAAGGTGGGACATTATAGATTCAGGAAGTTTACAGGTCTCTTTTTGGTTTTTCAGTCAGGATTTGTCCGTTTACTGGCTCGTATTAACACTCAAGTGCACAATGACGATCCTAATTGAAGAATTAGATGCAGATTGTTAGATGCAATTCAACAACTGAGTCTGGTATCATTCATTGTACGTTTGATGATGATCCAGTAAAAGAGTCGAAACATGTAGTGTCAGTAAAAACAAATGTTGATACTATAGTGTCTACTTTGTTTTAAATACGGAATATTGTTGTGTAGACTGCATACTTTTGTATACATTTTTTTAACCTTGTGCCGATTAAGTGACTGTGATTAAAATCTAGTGAAAATGAGGAAACTTTTAACGGAGCTGTTTATCGGGAATATATTAGATTGAGGTTATCCTCTCAGGGGCCCAACTAATGCCACGAATATGAACATTAGCAAAGAAACTAGGAGTTCTCTGTTATTTTATTAATCGTCTGCACAGCTTTCAACGGAAAAACGTCAGTGTTTAATTAATATATAGTTTTATATTTTAAAGCTACTCACAATATTTTTCGATCAATTAATAACCATCGAGTGAATATACATAAATAAAAAACATTAATAAACTGTATGTTGCCAATTGCCTTACGGTTGAAAGTCAGATCCAATTCCAGTGAGCGTTTTACGTATTAAAATGAATATTAATGCGTAAGATTTAAAAAGTATTTGAGAATTTCTCGATGCATCTATAATATATAGTAAATGGTCCAGTGTTTCTTGTGGTTACAGCAGAATTCTGTACTCTACCTGACCCTCGGTAGGGTTCGTTTGCGAAATAATTTGTTATTCCACTCAATTCAGGAATTAAAGAGACGCGGCAAGCTCTTCCTAGCTACTTTTTCAAGAAATGTACGTTGCAAATCACTTTTGTTTTGTCCTGTTGTAATTGATCTGGAACGAAAGTATTAAAGTTCTGTGTATTTGTGTGGGTCACAGTGACCGCGCCGTCTAAGACATGAACTGTCTTCAGTCGCTCGAAAGCTGAGATCGAGGGTTCGAAACCCACTCAAAGCATGGATCGGCATAGATGTCTGTGTGTGCGTTTATACTGTGTTTGTGGTGTCCTGTGTATAGGTAGCGACCTTGTGTCCGGCTGATCGCTTGTCCAAGGAGCCCTACCGACTGTGTGAAGAACATAACGAAACCGAAAAAGAGGCCAGGGCCCAAACAAATGGCTGTAGACCCATTGATGATGATGATATTTATTTGGAGCTGCCGGAGTGTGTGTATTTTTTCATAATGTGGTTTCTTAACTGTGCTTATCTACCTATGTATAGTAATGATTCATTAAGCATGTTTCTTGGAACATGGAACTTGCTGTAGCTTTCGGTTTGTATGTAATTATTATATTCTAATTAGTGTCTAGTGGCGTAGCTAATGTTTTATTTCTTTCGTAGTTAGACCGATGCTCGGTTACTAAAGTTTTTAGTTGCAATATACCTGGAATGGTGACTAGCTTCGTTGTTGGATTGACCTTCATATGTGAAATTCCTTGGTAGGTGTTACTTGTTTATGCTACAGTCTGGTAGGTGTACTAAGTTGAATATTGGGGTCGTGTTTTTCGAAAAAATATCTTCCTTTAGTTTCCTAATAGGTCTGTATGTGTGAAACCCTCCTAGTGTGACAACACTTATGGAATGCATATAAAGTTTTACTAATTTCACTAAAAGGGTGTCCTGTGCCGAGGATATGTTGGGCGTATTTGGAATTTTATTTGTTGGTTTACGTATGAAGGCTATAAGGGCCTTGTACATGCTCCTAATCGTGTCGTGAATGTTCGTCGTGTCTGTCTCACTTCTTTCAATGCGATGTAGTTGAAGGCGCCGAATTTCGGTCTATATCCTTTATTTTTTATTTTGGTTTCGGATGTTTTTATTGTGCTTCTGGTCCTAAATGATTTTTGTATATTTTGTTTTTGAATAATTTTGCTTCTGCTCTTCTTTCGTTTCCAAAGTAGGTGAAGGTAGCCAGTTCTCTTATTTAGTATTAATATCGTTGTTACATTTGCACTTCCCTTGAACCCTTCTAAGGGATTGCTGGCTGTTGTGCAACATCTGCTTTATGATATTTAGCTGCTTGCTTCTCTCGTTTTATGAGAGAGAGTATATATTTTTTCGGTTCGTTATGTAGTTCAATGTTGATTCCTTTTTGTTTGGGTGAAAAGAATCTGTACTTAGGTTGAAATCCGTTGTGATAGGCTTACGAAATAGGTTGAATATTAAGTAGTTGTGCCAGGCCGCGCCATAGCTCAAGCGGTTAGTCGCTGGCTTCCCATCGTGGCGGTCCGGGTTCGATCGCGGGGTCTGGTGAAGTGGGATTTGTGGTGGACAAAGTAGAGCTGGGGAAAGTTTGCTCTTCGGTTTCCCCTGCCAATCTTCATTCCACCAATTGCTCCACAATCACCCTCACCTATCATCTGGGGCTGGTACAATAGGCCTGAATTGGCGCCAGTAAAAGGGACTTAGTCCCACCCCACTAGCATAAAGAAAGTAGTTTTGTCGATCTGCTATTCTTATTTCTAAACAATTCAATAAATTGTGTTCCTTTTTCGATGGTAAAATTTGTTTTTTAGTGATTAGAATCAACATCATTTCGAGCGTCGTTAATGTTTGTTATGTTGGTATTGTAACGTGTAACAAACTTTAATTGATGCAAGTAAGGAGGTTGGTCTAGAAGTAAACACAGAACAAACTAAGTATATGTTGCAGTCTCGTCACCAAAATGCAGAGCAAAATAATGACATGAAGATAGGAAACAGATGTCTTGAAAATGTGGAACAGTTCAGATATTTGGGAACAACGATAACAGATCTAAACCTGAATCAGGAAGAATTTAAGAGGCGATTGAACTAGGGTAATGCTTGCTACCATTCAGTCCAGAACCTTTTGTCTTCTCGTCTGTTGTCCAAAAATATAAAAATTAAAATATACACGTATAAAACTATAATTTTGCCTGTGGTTCTGTATGGGTGTGAAACTTGGTCTCTGATATTAAGGGAGGAACATAGACTGAGGGTGTTTGAGAACAGGGTGTTGAGGAGAATATTTGGGCCGAAGAGAGATGAAGTGACAGGAGGTCGGAGAAAACTGCATACTGAGGAGCTTCATAGCTTGTACTCTTCTCCAAGTATAATTAGAATGATCAAGTCAAGGAGGATGAGGTGGGCAGGTCATGTAGCATGAATGGGAGAGACGAGGAATTCGTATAGGATGTTTTGGTGGGAAAGCCAGAAGGATGGATACCATTGGAGAGACCAAGGAGTAGGTGGGTGGACAACATTAAAATGGATCATGGAGAGATAGGATGGGATGGTATGGATTGGATAGATCTGGCTCAGGATAGAGACCAGTGGAGGGCTCTTGTGAACACGGTAATGAAGCTTCGGGTTCCATAAAATGCTGGGAAATTCTTGAGTAGCTGCAGAATTGGTGGTTCCTCCAGAAGGGCTCAGCTCCATGAGTAAGTAAGCAATGTTTGTGTGATACTTCGGATTATAGTTTTATGCGTTTCCGCTTCAGGCATACTGGTTCAGCTACTGATGTTTTGCCTCGTGATCTTCCATTGTTTGTCGTTCACATGATGTGATAGTTGAGGTTATTTGTTTTTGGAAAATTCTTAAAGACTTTTGTTTCATATTCTTCATATTTTATGACTAGTGTGTTTCCTGTACATGCTTTTATTTGAGTAGTTGGTTTGAATTGATTTATTTTCTATATCGTGTGATAATTTTCAGTTTTCTAGAGCGGAGCCGCTACTTTTCCATTCAAGTAGCCCGTCACTTATCCTCAAGTGGCTGAGTGGACCCAGTTCCAGAACCACTACTTATCAGAAAATCTGGTAGACCCGGGAATCGAACCCGGGACTTCTTAATCTGTAGCCATGAACTCTGACCACTAGACCAGAGAGGTTGGCATTTCATATACTCTTCTTCTATTTCTTTAAGTGTTCAACTGGATCACCTGCTTAGGGTAATTTCGGGGGTAGCTAGGTTTTTTGGTTTGTAATGCATGTTATATTTCAGGCCTTTGTTTAGATGTTACATTCCGTTGTTGGAGAAAGTAACATTTGTTAGATATATCGTATGTGTATGAAATTTATTTGCAATGTTTGGTAGTAGTTTTTGGTTCTAAATTTTTATGTTCTAATTATTTAATTAGTTTTCGTTTTTATTTGTAAAACTGTAAAATTTGTTTTGATTGATAATAGCCGTTGCATTCTCGATTTTACTTTTTTTTAATATATGGTTAATAGGATGTTTTATTTAGTTTTTCAATATGTAGTTAGTTAATTATTGGAGAGGGTGGGTTTCCCCATGCACTGAGACTAGTATTGGTCCATTGTTCTTCCCTCTATGATATTCTACCAGTTTCTATACCCTACCGATATTGGTGCGTACCATCAGTCCCGACCGAGCCAGCGAGTTCGGCCTCTACTGGCTTGGCGGTATCTATAATGCTTCCCCCATCTATTAGAGGCGTTAGAGACTACTGTTGGGCGGGAAATGTCCTTGAATTTATATATATTATAAATATAAATATATACGATATATATATATACTCTTTGCAATTCAGCAGAATTCATTAGAATATTTTTAATTAAAAGTGCTAGGTTGGCAGCACTGCATCAGTCACATTGCACATAATTACACTGTATGCATAGAATAATATGCATTATTTATAATTGTAATGGATTATGTGATATCTTCACATTTTTATTAGTTTACATTAATATCATCTAGATTTATTTCAATTTTCAATGTATTGCGTTTTATAATTAGACGCGTCCATTAAGCCCAGGCAACTCCGAGTAGATGGTTTGGTAGCACAGTTGACGTGAGATCTCGTCACCAAATAATCGCAGCTTAGGGTCTATTTAGATAAAATTGCCCGATAACAGGAAACGTTTAGCTGTAAATTAATTTTAGCTTTGCAGTAATTTCAGTACTATTCTGCCTGTATATACAATGAAGACGGTTGATACACCGAAGATGTAATGCGCATTAAATAAGAAAGAACAATGAAGTTACGAATCCGACGAGAGAAAAATATATCTATTTATAGGATAAAAAAGTTTAGGTTAATGGAGCTTAGTGTGCTTTATATTATCATTTCAGTATTGCAGGTTCATTTCATTAGTTATACGCTTTTCTTCTTCTATCAGACGAGAGCAGTATGGTTCTTATTTCCAAGTAACTTCCTCGAAATTGGGAACCTAGCAATTAAATATTTACATAATTTTCTTTGCCTATAATTTACTGTTTTTAGTGTCCAGTGATTTTTAATTAGTGTTAACTGTATTCTCTAGTTGTTACACCGTATTGTTTTGAGCGATGTCGCTGACGTTTCAGAGGTATATTTGCCTCCATCTTCAGGGTTAAAATATGAACGTTGCCCACAGCTACAAAATTAAACCATCAAGACCACAATTAACAACAAACTATAATTTAATAATTTATAGAAATTAATTCACAATTCTGAAAGCTCGTGTTTTGAATTTGGTTACCAACTGTGCAATAATTTCATTTCATTCATATTATTGTAAATTTCGTAAATGTCCAGCTACTGAAGTGCACTGTCGTGTGGGATATAATGCTGTGTTGCCCGCTGAAAGTCAACAGATATTTCGGAGGAATATACCGACTCCATCTTCAGGGTCGAACAAACCCAGCAAAATACCAACGTGAAATCAGGTGCCGCCAAGCCGAGGAGATATGAGATATGTTTCTGCGAAACGTCGGTTGAATTTCAACGGACTACATAGCGTTATATCCCAGAAGAAAGGATTCTTCATAATCCCCGGTGTGAGACCCGCAAACCCTACACAAAAAATAACTGATTCCTGGTATAAAAACGACTAAAATAATTTTCTATTTATGGAATTAAATATGCAGAAATGCAATGCTATACCAGAAGTCCGTATTAACTTTTGAAAAGTAGGTTACCTCATCGGTAGCACCGCAGCGGTCAGTACAATTAGGCAGAATGCCTAGGTGGCTTGTTTTCCGACCCCCACTATCCATAATTTCTCCCTCAAATCATTCAGCACCAAATATATTTTGCAGTTGGTTCAGCCGCGTTAAGTAACTCAAGAATACATCACTCATTTTCACGTCTATTTATACATTTCAATGATTCATCCTTTCGCCAAGACGTTTATAATATTTGAGGTTATCATGTCTTGAGTAGCGGCAACTTCCGGAAGAGAAATTCGGCATTTACCGAGAATTGCGGTGTGGGAATCTTGGTTGCTATCAAACAAAACAAACTCTGTTGTTTTAGTCCGGAAGCGAACTATACCGACCGAGCCACCGAAGCTTTTCGGCGAAGTTAGTGCTAACTTTAGCGGATAGAGGGTGTAGCGTGATCGACGCAATGGATCCCCACGGCCGTTAATTTCGGTTTTCTAGACCGGAGCAGCTATTTCCTTGAAGTAACTCCTCAATTATCCCCACGAGGCTGAGTGGACCTCGTTCCAGACACACTACTTCTCAGAAAATCTGGTAGCTCCGGGAATCGAAAACGGACCTCTGGGAACTCTGAGCACTAGACCACAAAGGCGGTATATTAGTTGCTAGCGTATGCAGAAAATAGCCTCAAGTAACTCTGCAATGACGGCATATCCATGTACGTCATTCTAAGGTTATCACCTAAACCGAGACGTACATATATTAGGTCCAATATGAATGTCATTTAAGGCTGATAGATCTGAATTGTATAGAAGACACCGAATCAGCATGTCTTAATTTCCTTTATTTTGCAAATGCGCACGTAGAACAGATTTCAGCTATGAAAGAAAATTTTAAAGAATATGAAATTCTCACAGCGATGGATGTTAACATTGCGGTATTCTGAGATGTGACAACGAAAATTTTTTGGTAGATGATTACAGAATTTTCGGACATATCTACTGTTTCCAACTTCAGGATATGAATGAACTTCTAAGTTTAGGACAAACATAGTACGTTCCTTCGAAAAGTTAAAAAGTACTACCAGACTACACGGTGTTACATGCTGGAGAAGAGTAATATTAATTTTAAAAATTATTACACATATTTTACAAATTATAATATTCAGCGGTTAGGGATTTAAATGCCCACACTGAGTTTCCAATTGGTCAGCAGGAAACTATAGGCTCCAATTCTTTATAAGATTATGAATCTCATAAAATTTCTTTATTTGGGGCTTTAATTACAATTTTCCATGTTTCAGACCATTCTGAACAGCAAATGCATCTGTATAGATTTTGTTGTAGGTTCCATTTAAATGTTTTTTAATGAGCCAAAATGATTTACTGGACAAAATAACGTTAGCGACAATGCTTCACAATATTTCTGTTCTGAGTCACAGATCTTTTCAAGTCAATAAATGTCTTCTCTCATCATAATCCCTTTTTGTTTTTGCATATCTGACACTACAGAATATCTGATCACTATGTTGTAGATTTGTATCCTGGCTTGATGCTAACTCTCTCCATGAAGATGAGCCCTTCTTAAGAAACCTCAAGTTGCGCAGCTACTGAAAAACTTCCCAACATTTTATAGAGCCCGAAGGTTCATTATCATGTTCATAATAGCCCTCCACTCATTCCTATCCTGAGCCAGATTAATCCAGTCCGTACCACCCATCCTATCGTTCTAATATCCATCTTAATGTTATCCTTCCACGTCCTGTTCTGATACTTACTTTCAAAAAAATGAGGGGTTACCGAGACAACAACAGTTCTTGTTAATGAACTTACAACATGTTTCAGTCGAGATCGACCATCACGTGATTATTGAGGAATTTAAAAATGCTGATGGAACATATACTTATAAACTATTCTTGGAATGTTAGTGTAATATTTTTTAATTAAAATTAGTTCGGATCCTACTAAATACTATATATACATCATATTCTAAATTAAGATTGGATCCACTTATTACAATTAAAACATTAAACTGAAATAATGCAAGGAGAATATCTCTACAAAATGTGGTTCTTGAATATTTATATATTGGCCTTGCGGTCGTTAGATATTCTGGTTATTTCTATTGTGTTCCAATAGTTTTGTGTTTTCTCTCTGGTGTCGCCGAAACATGTTGTGAGGTAATCAATAGAACCCTTTGCTCGAGTAACAGTAACGTCTCTGCTTTTATCTGCAAAGTATGTGATATCTTCTAAAGGGTTTTGACAGTGATGGATGGCACACAGAATTACTGGGTTTCTGGACTTTTCCATCGTCCGGAATTCTAGGTAACAGAAGATACGACGTTTCGGAAACTGGATCTGTGCTAATGCACTTGGTTTTTGTCAGCTAGGTTTCTAACACAAATTTCTACATCCTTTTCTATCCTAGTTTCACGCATGTGCTTGCTCTATCACAATTTCTATTTTATGGTTTCTTGTTATTTCCAACTGAACTAGCCTAGACCTATATGTTGAAATGGCTGGCTAAATCTGACAGGAGTTGTTCAGTGATTGAGATTAACTCTTTCCAGGTGGCCCAACTGAGTAGGTGTCTTCTTTCCTCACCTGAAGACAGAAACAGATCAAGTTTCCGAAATGTCGTATCTTCTATTACCTAGAATTCCTGACGACGAAAAAAGTCCAAAACCTAGTACCGTATTTACGCATGTATAGGCCGCGTGCGTGTATAGGCCGCAGCACAATTTTCAGACAGAAATTATAGAAAAAATAATTTTCTTGGAATATTATTTCAGGAGTAGAACACCCTGTATTAGTAATTATGAATATTTATTTTTTAAATGAAGTGTGATTTCGAATATTTCGAATATAAGCCGCACCCCAGTTTTCCTCTTGAATTTTTGGCAAAAAATGTGCGGCCTATACATGCAGATTCCCGGTAATTCTATGTGACCACTTATTTTGAAAGCTGTTGATAGTTAGCCAAGAGAGAAGAATGTTTCATGTGATGTTCTGAAATTTCTTCTGCAGTAATACCGAATTGGTAGTGGGATGTAGAATTTATCTTATGGGTTTAGAATAAGAGTTACAAAAGAAGAAACACTTTGTCAGAGATGATGATTTTTTGTTCTTTATTTACAATGATGACATTTAACTTACGTGTCACAGCACAGTTCATGAAGTATATAATAATATTATCATCATAACAGTAATATCTTGTAGTTGGAGCTAAGTGCCACAGATATATTCAGGGAGGTGGGGGGGGGGAGATTCCCATCATCACACACATACGGCACAGTTACAATAAGGGTCAAAATTATGTACAATTGGCGTAAGAATTTCGCCTTCCTTCACCTGCCATATAAGTGTGATATAAGCCTAAAGCCGACTTTCAGTACTGAAACTGTTTTGATTTGGAAGGGAAGAAGGAACATTATAATGGGACTCACGTGCTATTATTATAATATCTTTAACTTTACGATTCTTTTATACAAACACGATCTTTTTTTTTCACTGGTATAGTAATGTTCTGTATTTGTATTATGTACAGTGTATCTCGCAATAGTTTTTCTTTCAGTCATACATGAATAAATTCAAAGTAAGGGTACAATAATTGAATTGTATGAGGAATACTTTTTCGATATTGCCTCTTGACTCGTCCCACAGCAGAAGTAATTTTCATTCCAATGAAATACACACTTACCTTTAACAAAATTACAACACTTACGAATTAATGATAGTACAGGAATACGGAAATTAAATTTTCATCCAATCAGAAGGGAACAGTGAGAATAGAAACAATAAATGTGTTGCTTATAATTGGAGGAATTTCTCATAGCTTTCCTGTTACTTAATTTAATTTAATTTAAGTTTCAGTGTTCGAAATGTCATTTTAAGTACATTTGTCATACGTTTTCATATATCTGTTCCACTGAGTAAAGTATTCCGTAAGAAACCCTGCCATATTCATCTATGAAATACACGAATGAAAGGACATTGGAAATTCTGTATCCTTATTATCAGAAGCACATTTTCTTAATGGAGCTGAGGTTTCCACAGCAGTGACTCTGAAGAGTGGAGTCCTCTTGTTTCTGTCGCCGTGTATTTCGGAGAAACACAGGTGTTTCTAAGGAACACAATTCCTCCATCTGAGTAGAATCAGACACATCATCTTGTCGCCTGTTTCTACTGTTTTCTTGTTTGGCTTACTCCTTGGCCCTGAAATGGAGGCGATATGTTCTTCCGAAACGTCAGACTTTATCCTAAGTACACGGCTTTATAACATAGAAGACCGTATCTTCAAACAGTTTTCAATAAATGCGTGTTGCTTTTTGTGAAATGAAACATAACACTAAGAAATGAAGGAAGAAGGCATTAATTAATCAATTTTGATATAAATCCTTCGGTATATTTTAATAAAATAATATTTCGATTCCAAATCAGTGATGTAATATTCTGCAGCTTCACTAACTTCTTTTTGGTTAATGAATTAGAGGGTACATATTAAATTAAATTCGAAGTTAGAATATTTTGACGTTGAAATTGTTACCTTATTGATACATAAATCTGAATGCTGAATTGTTTTCTGTCTTCATGATCCTACAAAAGAAAATGCCATTCTCGATTTTAAGTGTTCAGACATTAAGGAACCTGTGTTTAAAAGAAACTGTTATATTGCACTAGTTCTTTGTCTTGTCATTGTGTGAAGAGATCTGTTATGACAAGTTTCTCCTTGAGAACTGGAGAAATAAAATAAAACCCTGTTCTTTAAAACTTATTTAGTTAGAAGTCAGGGAGCAAAAAGTAAAATAATTAAAAGCGAGTTTTTATATTCACATTTAAGTAAAACATTGCATAGCCCACATCTGTGGATCAAATAATCCCTCAACAGACACAACAGGATAATAATGAAATAAAATCACTTGTTCAATACTTTCGTAATGAATATCACCTCTAAAGTAAAATTTACGTGCGTGAGCATGGTTTGAACTTGTACAATATTCATCTTATATGAATGACAATATTTTGACTCGAGCAGTATAGATTTTTACAATATTATACTAAATTTATTTACTCTTAGAGGCGAAAATCGGATATCTCCTTTAGTATAACTAGTCGTATACACAGCGATGAGACAGACATGCCTGTCACACACACACACACACCTCGGTGCATGGAAACATTAGTCAATATTTTTTTTCGAAGTGATAGCATGACTGTACACATAAACACATATAAAAGACATTCAGTTTGTCTATTGGTTTCAATATTCATAGTGTTTATAAGTGTTCCCAGCTTACACAACATGTTTACCAACACAGTTACTCATAAAATAAACAATGATCAACTCAGTATGCAGCTGTGCCTTGAAAACACAACACGAGAGTTTTCATATCATTATACACAGTCTGACATTCCCCTGCAGTGTTGCATTGCTGGCAAATATTTTTAATTGGGCTTCACAACATTTGACCTATTGCACTTCATATTCTGTTACAGCTCAATTATGATAATAGGCAGTAGTATGAATACGGTAATCAATCATAGCTCTCTTACTTCCATATTCGCACTAGAGTAATGCCCAGTTGATCTCATCATATTCAGTTACATATAGGCCTAAAGGACTTTGTTTCTTTCGGCTGTTTTTATGCTAGTTAATTTGTACAGCCCTGTGTTCCATATGCAATTATTTCACAAAATTGTGAGATATTACATTCACCTACACACCGTCACCAGCTACCATCTACGGAATTTAATCTTGAAACTTGACTCTAAGAAGCTCTGGGATATATTTTGTTTATAGCATATAACAAAGACTTGACAATCCTCATAGTACACCCAAAAGAATCATTCTCTATCGTTTGTTTGTTAAGAGTAGTAAGCTCGCAAGTTTCACTCCTCTGGAAACTGCCCATCTTTCTTATTTAGGATGTCTTATAATAAAAACCTTAAGTATATTGTGTGTTAGCTCAGAATGTTAATTTTTTCCTGAAGCCAATATATATGCGAAGAATGACAACATTTCAAGATATCTCAGATGTGCAGTAAATTATTCCTCTTGAGGTAATGTAACATCTTATCTAAAACATTCGTCAATTGTAGCGTATTGGTTGCTGGCCTTCCTTCCGGATGTAAATACGATTGTTTAAATTAAAATTTTGGAGACTGCAAGGCATTCTGCACCTACCACCACGCTGGCACAAGGGAGTTGTAGCGGTGGAGGATTGACCCGCTATGTCACGAGCAGCTATCACTTGTTGGCGCGCAGTGCTGGGCCCCACTGTGCAATGTTTCGTTGTCACTGTGAAGGTTCCGTTTGTTCCGGGAGCTAAACACTTTATCACAGCCCGGAACGGTGCACCTAAACATCTCCCCTAAATGAAGCTGTTCATAATGCTCTTTGAGCGCTCCAGTATCCGGCAGCGATTTCCGACAGAAACTGCACGACAGAAATCCATCGTGGTCCGGCACTGGACTGTCCTCCTCGACACTGTACACGAGTGATACCTGCGTATTGCCTGGAGCCGCACTTGGTGACGTGGCCACGCGGTCCGTTGGGGGCGACGGAGGAGAAGCTGGGGAATTCGATCCTGACGATCGTTCCTTCCGTTCGTTTAATGAACTCGTCCCGTTCACTGTTGCAGACATTGCAGCTGCCGGAGAAGACAAATGGCCGGTAAAATTATTCAGACCAGGAAAGCCGGCAAGACTGCCTAAAGGAGGAAGCAGGAGGGATGGATGTGGGGGTGGTATTCGGTCACCATTTATAAGCATTTGTTCTGCTAAACTACCGGGCGGTGGTGGTGGTCCAAGATGGGGATGAGAGTGGGGGAGGTTCTTGAAAGCATCTAAACTTATGGGAAGTGACTGGGATTCTGCATAAAGACGGGCGAGGAACTCACTGTGTAAAGACGGGCTACCTGCCAAGGACGCAAACGGCGACTTCTCGAGGAACAGTCCACCACCAGATTTATCTGACGAGGACGTGGAAAGAAGCTTGCGGTGCAAATTGAGGTTGGCACTGTGACGATCACGACTCCGCTTCGAGGGAAAGGCCGCGTTGCACCCCTCCACTGTGCACTTATGCATAAGTTTCAAATGAACATTTTGAAAATGCGTCTTAACTCCGAAATGGTTCTGGAATATCTTTCCACAAGCTGTGCAGCGGCGTGGGTTGTCCTTGTCAATGGGAACATCCAAGTTTGAGATAAAACCTCCAGAATCGTGAAAGAACATATTCTGGCTGTTGTCTTCTGAAGGTGAATCAGGGCCGTTGGACGTGATGGAAGAACCTTCGGGACTTGGAGGGCCGGTGCCCATCATGAAGCCCAGGGAAGGGAACTGATGCTGGGAGTGTAGGAGAGGCGATCCAGATTGCCCCAAGTTGAGACTTCCGCCCCGCATCAGGTCGCCGAAGTGACCATGGGACAAACTCTCCAACTGGCGTAAAGCATGAGACGAGTCAAGAGACTCATCGCTGTTGTGACTTCCTGCCGAGCTTGGGGCCCTTGCTGCCTTCCGCTCGTCTTCACCCACTGTCGTTGTAGCTGCGGCGGAGTCATCTTCACCTTCAGTCCTTTCCGGCTGCGACTTCTCTTTCTTCAGCTTGTCGGCTGGAATGAGAGGAGTTACACTTGTTTTAATTTCATTAGAATCGTCTCTCCCTGATTCCTCTATTCGTTCTCGATTTTCAATCTTAACTTCATTTCTTTCTTTCTCATTAACCTCATCATGCACGTCTTCCATTTGGCTGTTTCCTCCCAGATGGGTCGGATCAGGCTCGTCTTCGTCCATATGCACGTCAACGATTTCAGTATCTCCACTGGCTCTATTACTGCTCTCAGGAGGTACGCCCGAGTCAGGAGGGTCCAAGCATTGTTCTTGGGGTGATTGCTGCTGCTGCTGCTGCTGTTCATGATGTTTTTGTTGCTGTTGATTCTGTCGCTGGTCCATTGTTATACACTGTTGTATATCAATGACGTTTTCCTCAGGTGTCGCAGCAGCATACACTGCGTCACTTGACGAATCTTCGTCAGACATGAGGTCGTTATGTCCCATTATGGATGGTATAGCACAACGAGTAGGGTTTTGGTTCTTTCGTTTCCTAACACTTTTCGAAGTGAAAACAGCGCATTCAGCTCCGTTCTCTTCCTTTAGGCTGTGAGTATCTACAACACTGAGAGAGTCCTCGTTGCTGTCCAAATTGCTAGTCATTTCGTCCATATCAGATTCAGATAGTTTTACCCGTTTTACCAAAGTGCCACAGTCGTCTTTCTCCGGGCTACCGTTTGCCTGTCTCGCTTCTGTTACTTCAGGTTCATCGTCATCAGCACCGCCGTCCACTACGATGCCCTCTTCATCGTCGTCATAAGCATCGTCATTATCGTCATCTGTCTGGTGGTTATTTAGGTTAAGTGCCGTTGGAGTCTCGTCTGACGATGTCGTATTATTACGGTTATCGTCGTACCTGTGCATGCTCAGATCGAGGCTCTGTTTTGGGTCCATTGTTGAAAGGGCCGAAGCGGCAGTTTGATGTCGAAGTTCAGGCGGTGGTGTTAGGAGAGGAAATGGGCTGAAAGATAAGGGGTTGAGTGCTGCAGCCGCAGCTGCAGAGAGGGACAGGCCAGAAGGTGGAGGGATAAGTAATGGGTGAGACTGGGCACTTCGCCCGTCGTGAGGAGAAATCTTACGTCGAAGGTGAGGTGAATGGAGTTTTGGGTTGGGGTTGGCACTGTGTCGGTTGCGAGAGCGGCGCGAGCTAAACATCATGTTGCAGCCCTCCACAGTGCACTTGTGCATCTCCCGGAGGTGCACGGCTGAGAAATGGATCTTGAGTGCACCCTTGTCACAGAACGTCTTCAGACACACATTGCATTGCACTCGCTTCTTTCCTGTTGCAGGATTAATGAGCTGTGTTCCCAGATTGAGAGGCAACTCTGTCCCAGATCCCCAGTGCCTTTTCATAGGTGTTGTGGCTTTTCGAATGTGGCCATGGCGCTGCTTAGGCTTCATAATAGCACCGTCTCTACTTAAATTAAGTGCACTATGCGAATTTTCCTCATCGTCGTCATCATCATCAGATCCGAATTCGCTACTGCCTCCTCCGCTCATGAAGTCGGTTCCCATGACTGATGGAGACTTGCTTCCTGGCGTTGAGACAGATGAAATGAGACAAGGCAATGATGAAGCTACTAAACTGGCCGCAGCTAGGGGTCCCGCTGAAGCAACCGCTGCAGCCATTGCAGAGTGGTTGAAACTGACAGGAACAGCAGAACTAGTGGATACAGGAGGGGGAGGTTGAGGTGGTGGTAGACAAAGGGAAGTGGGGCTGGTGATGCTTAGATTCATGAGTCCTGGGGGACTGGTGTCTGAAGTTTCCGATATTCTCCTCCGCATTTGAGGATGGTGAAGTTCTGGACTTCCGCTGCCACCCCGCGGAGCACTTCCTATTCCTCCCGGGAAGCCACCGATCTTACGGAAGTCGAAGGGCTGCATACTTTGCAGCCTGTTGAGTGGCGACACGCTGATGGGATTGCTGCTAATGCTGCTGGGTGGCGAGGATGTCGTGCAAGGCAGTGCTGCTGGAGGTAGTTTCAGTAGATTGACAGGGGCCGGTTTCTGAAGTGGAGACATGGGTGGCGGTGGAGGTGGCCTAGTTGATGGGAGACTTACGTGGCTAGGATGTGACGTGGAGTGATGTAGGCCTAGATGGAGAGGGTGGACATGGTGTGATACGTGATGGGAGGCTGACGTTGTTGGTGGGGAAGGTCTTCTGGTAGGAGATACTGTCCGCTGTTTGTGAGTTCTGTGAGGGAGTTGTTGCAAGCTATGGAACGATTGTTGTTGTTGAAGAGATTTTGACGACCTCTCTCTTTCCTTATCTCTCTCTCTTTCTCTGTCTTTCTCACGATCTCGCTCTCTCTCCCTCTCTTCTCCGTCCTGATGTTTGATAGGCGCAACGCGACTGCTAGTCCTTTCTATGAACTTCTTGATATCTGAGTCTATCCTAAGCTGGTGTAGATGGGAGCCTGGTGCCACGTTTCGGCTATCACTGGAGGATGAACATGAGGTGGAGGAGGGCGGGTGTAAATCCTGTTGTGCTAGCAGCAACTGTTGAGTGATGGCTCGCGTCTCTCCAAACCTGAGGAACTGCTGCAAAACTAAGGGCTCCTCCTCTGGGCTGCAGATATTCCACCGGTCAAGCACGCCCCCGTGGGGTTCCTGAAACACAGATACATCTCTCAGTTCACGGCAGTCTCCATCTGTCCATATTTCCTACTGTTATTAATATTGCTAGAGCACACGGTAACATCGTTAGTTGAGGCACTATGCTACAAGTCGGAAGGTATCGGTTTCGATTCCCGATGAGTTCATGGGATTTTTCAAGGCCTAATTCTTCCAGCCGCACTATAGCCCTGGGGTCGACTCATCCTCTAACAGAAATGAGTACCAGGAATCTTCCTTGAGGTAAAGGGCGACCGGTGCGTAAATCTGACCTCACCGCAATCTCTGAGCCTATTGTCTAGAAAATATGTGAGCCTCAACGTCTCACACCGCTATGAGCCTCCACGGCCTGTTACAGGGATAGCTTTACCTTTTTTAACCCAGACAATTTCGACAATTTACTGACACGGATCATGAAAATACACAAAGGTAGAAGTTGATATTGTGCCTAAGTACAGCCCGTGAAGGGATACGCGGAAGCGTAGACGTATCGTTCCAGGTCGTGCCAAACTCAGCCCTGCTTCAGGCTTATTCTTCGATCCAGCAGATGGTGTTCACATGTTCCTCCGAAATAACGGTTGTCCCTGGAGAGACTACACGGCACAGGGCACTTGCATCCTTCTTAATGTCCGAGATCCACAAGGGAGAATGTGAGAAGTACACACGGACTGGCGTGTAGCCGACAGCGTTCGGGGCGGGGATCCTTTGCTCGAAGTCACGGAGCTGCTAGGGGTACACTTTCCTCCATTTCGCGACACAGAAGCCTACTTATGTGATTGCTTCCTGGGTTACCCAGCTCGTGGATAGCCGCAGTGAGACTGGCTGCTCCATACGCTGCAACACGGCATTGCACCACTTCGAAACCTAGAGCATCGTATTTCTGAGCCTCTCCGGGTTTTCTTCTGTCACTAGGATAAAACAAATTACAGCTTTCTATACACATTTGTGGGGGAATTAACTCAGATATTGACTGCGTTGTATTTTCCAGACTTAAAAAATTTCGCCCCCCCCCCTTCCCAGTTCGGAACCTGATGGTCAGTTTTACTATCGGAAGTAGATTCTAAAGGGTTCTGACGATGGTGTATACTAATCAGAATTACTGGGTTTTTAGTACCAACTTTAGCGGATAGAAGTTGTCCCGTTGTCAGCGAAACGAATCCCCACGGCCGTTAATTTCGCTTTTCTAGACTGGAGCGGCTATTTCCTTGAAACAGCTCCTCATTTATCCTCACAAGGATGAGTGGACTCCGTTCCTCACCCATTACTTCTCAAAAAATCTTGTAGCGTCGGGAATAGAATCCGGACCTCTTAATCTGTAGCCAGGAACTCTGACCACTAGACCACAGAGGCACTAACTTTGCCTAAAAACGGTCGCTCGGTCGGTATAGTTCGCTTGCGGACTAAAACCACGGAGTTTGTTTTTTTATTACTAGGTTTTTGGATTTTATCCATAGTCCGTTATTCTAGAAACTAGAGGTTAGCTCTTTCTAAGAGACTCAACAGCGCAGGTGTTCGACCCCTCACCTGAGGAAGGAAACAGATCCAGTTTCCGAAACGTCGTGTTTTCTAGTTTCTAGAATATGGAAAGGTGGACAAAGTCCAAAAACTCAGTAATTCTGAAAATTCATTATTGTATGTTAACAATGCTCTTATAGGATTCTGAGCAGAGATAGGAAGAAGCCTGATGCTGACAATTTTGCATACTCAGCAGATGTACTGTATATTGTAGTATATACTTATGTACGTATATATGGTCAAGATGATGAAATAGGTGATAATGAGGAGGACTCAACCTGTAGTCTCCACGTGGGAGATCAGAAATGCATGCCAAAATTCACTCTGAAAAATTGAACGCAAAAATTAACATAGGAAGTTCAGGAATAAAAGGGTAGGATACTACAAGGTGACACAGAAAAACGGGTGTTAGAGAACTAGGGTTTGAGGATGTCTACTGAATTCATTAACTCGGGATAAGGGTCAATGTAAAAGCGCAAATTTTTATTCTTTAAATTTATGGGTGTTTCTTGGTCAGTTGAGCGACTATTAGCTTCTTCAAAAGAACTATGAACTAAACTCAATTTTCAGTAACAAGCTTTAAGTGCGAAACATGCACTTGTCCAGCGACTAAGCACATTCATAAGAGACAATCCGATCCTCTCGTCAGAGAAAATGTTAGATAAGGAATATGGCCGCAAGTGTTCTGTTGCAAAAAGAAATCTCTGGTCGTGAGACTCAAGGGGTTTCGCTCCAAAACAAACTGATTGGAGGTAAACTGCCAGTCGTAAAGTACCCCTCACTCTTGACTCTGAGAAGATGGTAGCTGAGGCTTTGGATAGTTCGAGAACCCAGAGAAAGCGGAACGTCCGTTGTTGGAAGCCGTTAACAAGCAGTGTAGTGAAGGCCGTAACTGGGAACATTAGTCTGTTTACGATAGTGATTTGTAAAGTGTGTCGCGAGTTGTTTAAATGTTCAATAATTCCGATTACCCATCCAAACCCCCGTCTGTAGTCACTCGATCACGTGATAATATTTTCTTCTTTTAGTGTTTGTCTCTTTAGTGTTTTCTTCCATTCTGATAGTATTCTGATTCTGCGCATGGCAATAGGTGCTAGGCCCTTACGCGTGTCGAATTCTGTTATGTTTGTCTTGACTCTCGTTGATGGCTAGCGTTGTGTTTGGCTTATATATCCTGTCTTATGTTGGGTCTGGTGTCCGGAGATTGGGATTAACCCTATCGATTGGGCTCAACTGAGTAGACTTGAGAGTGAAAACAGAGGCCAAATCGAATCTCAGAAGAACTGTTTTAAGCAAAAAAACAGGGTGATGGATAATGTAAAATAAAGGCTGAAACTTTATTAATATTCCGCCGTCAGGAACTTTTATATCTTATCCACACACATACACACAGACACTTCTTAACTAACTAACTTCATGGAGCTAAGACCTTGAAGACCCGCCAATTGTGCAGCTATTGAAGAATTTCCCAACATTTTATGGGACCCGAAGCTTCATTTCCGTATTCACAAAAACCCTCTACTAATCTCTATCGTGAACCAAGTCAAGCTAGTCCATTTGATCCAATCCTATCTCTCTAATATTCATTTTAATATTTTCCACCCACCTACGTCTTGGTTTTCCTAGTGGAAATATAGTGAATAGTGAATATCCTTTTTGCATTCCTCTTCTACCCATTCGTACTACATGCCTTGCACATCTCATCCTTCTTGACTTGATCATTCTAATTATACTTGAAGAAGAGTACAAGTTATGAAACTCCTCATTATGCAGTTTTCTCCAACCTCCCGTCACTTCATCTCTCTTCGGTCCGAATATTCTCCTCACATCCTGTTCTCAAACACCCTCATTCTATGTTCCTCCCATAATGTTAGAGGCGAAGTTTCATACCCATACAGAACCACAGCCAAAATTATAGTTTTGTATATTTAATTTTTTTATATTTTTAGACAGCAGACGAGAAGACAAAAGAAATTCTTTTGAAGTTCACATTCACGTTTATTGAAACTTAAGTGAGAAGGACAATATTCACGAATCCTCTTTAGTGACCCAGTTGGTCATCTTGGCCGGAGAGATTGCAGCCATAAAGACAACTTTCCCCTAGCGGGTTCTAAACAGAAGCACGAATTGTAGCCTGTACAAAGAGCGATGAATTACTTTATTAGTCCTTGTATAACTGCAGAGCGTGCATGAAGTAACGTCTGCCATCTCCCTCCAATCCATATCATAAAGACTAGATGCAATAAAATGCTTGAAACGCGAAATACGGAGTCTGAATGCAGACAAAGTTGGCGAGGTAAACCGCCAGTGCCATCTGTACAACATTATGTAAATCACATAAGATTTGAGGCTCTCACAGAGGCGGTAAAGAACATTTCTATCCTCTGGATACAACGCCGAGTAGTCCGTTGAAAGTGAGTTGACGTTTCGGAGGAAAATGTCGCCTCCATCTTCAGGATCAAAGAATAAGCCAGACAAGAAACCAACATGAAACAGGTATCAAGCAGACCCCTGCTAAGCTTGGCCTATTCTTCGAACCTGTAAACTGAGGAGACATGTTCCTCTGAAACGCCGGTTGACTAAACGGAAAACATGGCGTTATATCACAGAAAATAGGACTCTTTTGTAGAATAAGTTTAAAGTTTTACAAATTGTTTAGATCTATCACTGTGGACCTTTCATCGTCCTAGTTCAGTAAAACTACTGCGTTTCGGAAATTGCATCTAATTCCGTCTTCAGGTGAGCATAACACGAAATTAAACCTACCTTAGTGGGCCCCTCGCTAGTGCTGCTGTCAGACCGTAGACCTCATCAGTGGTCCAAGATTGGCTGTAGCGACGAACACAACAGAGAAAGACTTTCAAACTTCTCCTGCTCACCTGAAGACGGAAAGAAAACCAATGTCCGAGTCGTACTGGTTTTGATTAATTCGGACGACTGACTATGTTCAGAACAATAATTTTAAACATTAGATAAACTGCCTGAGACACGCGGTAGCGTAGCAGGTTGAGACTCAATGTTACAAGCCGGAAGGTTGCGGGTTCGATTCCCGATGAGGTCATTGGATTTTCCGGTTAGTCTAATCCTTCTAGATGCACTCTGGTCCAG
The DNA here is from genome assembly GCF_002891405.2 of Cryptotermes secundus. NCBI lineage: Eukaryota > Metazoa > Arthropoda > Insecta > Blattodea > Kalotermitidae > Cryptotermes > Cryptotermes secundus. Next base: position 795,946 of record NW_019718273.1, read on the forward strand.
AGGTCGACCAGCCTCTAACAGAAATGAGTATCAGGAATCTTCCTGGCAGTGAAGAGAAGCTGATCGGCGCGTAAGACTGACGTCACTGCCATCGGTGAGGCGGTTCTCTAGAAAATGTGGAAGCCTCGACGTGTCACAAACCTATGGACCTCCGCAGTCTGTTACAGGGACAGCTTTACCTTTTTATACATTTCCTAAAATGTCCGCTTATTGGTTTTTTTATTGGGTCTGTGGTAGGTGAGAAAATGTTTGGTTCCTTGCAGATATAGTTTCCTTTTTCAGTGGCTCTTCCAACTCGTTCACGGCCCAGGCCTCTACTCAGCCCTTCCCAAGGCCGTTACCTAAACACAGGACAACACAAGCAGAATAAACACACACACACAACAAACATCCATGCCATGAGTGGGATTCGAACCCACGATCCCAGGGTCCGAGCAAGAGGAGACAGTTCACGTCTTAGGCCGGGCGGCTACTGTAACCGGACTTTGTAGATATAGTTACAAAGGAAAATCAAATTATTGTACTCAAAAGATATGTAATAATTGATTTTAGAAGAAACACAAATCTGTGGCATTTTAAAACAAGAATTTCTAGGAAAAACTGATCGCGTGTTTTCCTTTGTTGCGACACGGACCGAAGAGGAAATGAGGCGTCCAACAATTCTTCTATTGTTGCGTGTGCATTCGTTGCCTCGGTAACGGTTTACATACCCGTTGCCCAAAAAGTGGTGAGTTGCTTAGAAACAATGTGCGGTGATCCATATGGAGACACACAGATAACAAAGAGGTCTCGATCTATTTTTAGCCTATTTCTTTATTTTGAAGACAAAAAATAAAAGTGACTGATGTGGTCACCACGGTGTCTGTGATTTCCCCCCCCCCCATCAACGTTTGAATGCCCGAACCAGTCTTTATTAATTTTGGTATGTAGTATATCATGGCACCTGAACCCATCTCAATCTGTGTGTCCATATATGTATGTATTCTCCTATCGTCGCTAGGCAACGGCTCGTTAAGAACGTTACCGCGGCAACGAATACAGCTGTCATAATAGAAAAATGTTGGGAGCATTGTTTTCTATGCGGTCCGTGATGTATTAAGTGAGGATAAGTGATCATTACTCCCCTAAACTTCTTTCAAAATTGGAAATTAGTCTAAGAATGAAATTGAAGGAACGTTTTTTTTTTATTTCAAGTAGAGCTATAATGCCGATCCCCATCGGTAGAAAGCGTGACAGCTATGGATCTAAGAACTTGTCCTTGCTGTCCGTCATATATGTGTGGCGCGTGGAGCCTGACGCAGGGGTTGGATGAAGCTTACTGTCAGAGGAATAAACACAGCCTTTGGGTTACACCGCTTCGCTATATTCACACAGGATCGTCGTATCCTTTCCATTTAGAACCAAGATGGCGAACCGGCAGATCGAGCCAATTCAATAGACGCTATTTCCCGTTTGCACGTAGGGCAAGATTTTCTTCTAAGCTAAACGTTGCTCCTATGTTTTCTTTGACTTTTTATGTCCTAAAGTAAAAGAACTTGACGTCACCTTAAATAATGAACAAATAATGCCTTTTTAGTAAGAAGGAAACCACTCACTCACTAATGGAGCTGAGCTCTTCTTGAGAAGCCGCCAAATATGCAACCACTCAAGAACTTCCCAGCATTTTATGGAACCCGAATGTTCATTACCGTGTTCACAAGAGCCTTCCACTGGTCCCAATCCTGAACCATATCAATCTAATCCATACCATCCCACACTATCGCTCTAAGATCCATTTTAATATTGTCCACCCAACTATGTCTTGGTTTTCCCAGTGGTCTCTTTCCATCTGACTTTCCCACTATTATCCTATATGCATTCCTCTTCCCCTCACAAGAAGGAAATAGCTGTGAATGTGACAAGTAGGATGAACGAAACGTTACTGTACACATCTTCGTGTCTTTATCTATGAAGATGTCTGCGACTCTGCAGCCCTTTTGTTGAACCTTGGCCGCTTTTTCAGTTTCTTATATCTATTCACAGCCGGTAGGGTTCCTTGGACGGGGGATCAGCCCATCGCAAGGCCTCTACCTACACAGAACACAAACATAGAATAAACGCACAGAGACATCCATGCCTTTAGTGAGATTCGAACCCACGATTCCAGTATTCAAACAAGCGAAGACAGTTCATGCCTTAGACCGCGCGGCCACTGTGATCGTCCGAGTCATATCTCACCGTGAATTAATAATTTAATAGGTGTTTAGTACTGATTACTCGTCATGAAATCGTTCCTCTAATGGCTTTTGTGTTCCTACTTCACACGGTATGGCTATCAGGTCAGACGCTTGTTCAGAAAGAGATAAAAGGTGTGGCATTTCTAAAGTTGCCTGTTTCTGTTCCTCAGAGCCTATTTCTGGATGTAACCAAAACGGTTTCTGTGTAATACAATGCATCTTAAATAGGTCAAAATACTTGAAGAATTATAAGTATATATAAAATTTAAAGCTGACATTGTGCTTCATTAATTAAGCACCATGCTACAAGTATACAAAACGTTAATCAGACTTGTTACGTACATATGGGGCAGAAACATGGAGCTTAACAGGAACAGAAGAGAATGCACTGAGAATGTTAGAGAGAAAAATAACACGCAAAATATACGGAGCAGCGATGGAAAATAATATATGGAGGATAAGATAGATAAACACATTAGTGAAAGGAGAAGATGTAGTAAGATTTATCAAGTCACAGAGAATAAGATGGTTGGGGCATGTCGAAAGAATGGAAGATAATGCAATGTCAAAGAGAATGTTAAAAGGAAGGCTATATTCCAAAAGAATAAAAGGAAGACCCAGGGTGAGATGGCCAGACGGAGTTGAGAACGACCTGAAGAAGATGAAGGTGAAAGGATGGATAGAGAAGATGAGGAATAGAGAGCAGTGGAGAATGGTTGTAGAGGAGGCCAAGGCTCACCCAGGGCTGTAGAGCCGAGTGGTAGGTAGGTAATTAAGCACAGCGCCTTGAATACGTGTAGGGGAGTGGGGTATAGCTACACCATCCTTAACCTCGGTAATAGTTGGAGGTGAGTGGTGAGTTTCACCCTCCGGGCCTCTTTACCTCGGGAAAAGATCCAAGGGTACCCATTGGGTGGAATATTGGGTGGGTCGCAGTGTCGGTGTGGGCGCTGTTGTTAGGAAAATTTCGGTCTGAACGCTGTGGAGACGAAAATCTCTTGTCCCTACCGGGAATCAAACCCCGACCGTCCAGCTCGTAGTCTGCTACTGTACTCACTGAGCTATTGCTGGTACCCTCCTTGTACTAGCACGACAAATACCTTATACATTTATTGAAACGCATAATTTGTATTTCTGCTTATAAATAACAGGTCTTATTTTCGCTCCTCCCACGTGACTACGTAATATTCCAAAAGAGAGGGCAACAGTTTCGAAAAAAAAAAAAAGCTCTAGTTTCCAAACATTGAGAGACAGAAAGAATTATAATACGAAAAAAAAAAGGAGTTAGAAATGAAGGTTTAAAAAAATCTCTTAAATAATAGCTGATTAAATTCTTTGCTGAACCCGACTGTTAAATAGGATTGAGAGAAAATTATAAGGTAGGTTGATGTAGCTAACCGGCAGAGGGTGGGCGGGTAGCAGAAGCAGGCGTGCAGGGGCACTGCTTGGGAGTATATACATTTACAGATGGCTGGCGTTTCTGTAAGCATCGCCGTGGGAAAGAGGAGAATTAAATAACGGGACAAAAAAGGGAGGAAAAAGGAAAGATGGACATAAAACTGAAAAAAAAAAACATGAGAATAGGTAAAGGATCATAGAGAGATAGCGGAGGTCACTTGTTGATTACGGTTATTGTACAAGTTGGATGAAAACATGGCATTTAGGCTACCTGTAGCTCACCTGATTATTAAGCTCCAACCATAAAGCTATGCGGAGGGAAAATTTACACATACCAGAACCAATGCGGTCGTTGAAACACGTATTTCTTGTCGCCCATTCTTTAGTAGCCGAATGCTGCACGCGGACACGTATGGTTAGAGAACTTAACTTATTATTTAAATTGAATAAAAAACTAAATCTGCTGCAACGGAGCTGATGGCCCCAATAATTCTGAGCTACTGTGCGGTCAGACACACTTAAGGAGTGTTTTACAATGATAATTTCTACAAAAGACTTCAGAACAAAAGAAAGATAATCACGTGAAATGTCGTCATTGTTAAATCTACCAATAGCAACCCTTAACAACACGAAATTATATACTTGTCCAAGTTAACTTAATAACTGTACAATTTTAAGAGAAATTAATATCACAGAGGAACCACGGATACATTATGCATTTTCTTTTATATATCCTTCTGAAAGGCTAGAGCAAATTTTCAGTAAGGGTGGAGGACACATTCAGCGTGTTCACGGGCACTAGCGCGCCTGCGTAAATGCTACTAGCGATTCTCGTAAATTATACGTAATGCTCAGGTTTCTGAATATTTTAATATCGATTTTATAACAAAAATATATATTATTTTCTTAGCTAAACCCTTAAACAAATGGCAGACCTCTTTTGTGTTCTGCCCTTAATTCGAATTGATGTCACTATGCTGCTAGCCCCAAAAAACACTTGAACCAAATTTTGGACTCCTTTTACCCGTTGAAATTAATTCACTTGTCTTGGAGTGATTTATAATTTTCAAGATTCTAACACGCAACTGCAAACAATAGACATGACAAAGTAAAAGAAATCACAGCTGTTCAAATGTATTTGCATGACCCAGAGCTGTAACTACATTTGTCATACCTTAATAATGTAAAGCTATCCCTGTAACAGGTCGCAAAGGCCCATAGGTTTATGAGATGTCGAGGCTCCCATATTTTCTAGACAATAGGCTCACAGGCCGCGCTTTACCCTTCAGGAAGATTCCTGGTAAACATTTGTCAGAGGGGAGGAATTTATATATACGTATGTTTTACATTTCTCTTTATTCACATACTTTGGATAATCACCTAACAGTTGTGTATAACATTTGCCTATACACACACATGCATACAGACATATACATTATCACGTGGTAAGTGTGACTATAGACGAGGTTTGGATTTGTAACTGCATTTATTGGACACTTACACTCGTAATAACTACAAATAACTAGGACAGTCTCACTGAGTTTCACTCCAAACATCACTGTAACTACAGCACACATAAAACCTTCTGTCTTCCCTAGCCGTTACTTGGTAGCGGCTTCCAACGACGGACGTTCCCTTGCCTATGGGTTTTCCAATTGTCCCCGGCCTCAATTACTACCTTCTAACTTCTCACAGTTTTAACTCTCAACTGACTACTAGTTCTCGTTATATAGCCCCGGCACGGACAGCACAGATAACGTCTCTTTCATTGTTGCGTGTCTCTCCTTGCCGGAGAAAAAAAGTGTCAATAGAACGGTCCCCTAAGAATGGCTGTTGTACTGTCGCCTGTTTACGCAGCTGTTGTTTGGCAATAGGTCTACATGTCACATTACATTTCTATTTATGACAATTAGAATATTGCTGAGTTTTGATATCTATTGCGAGGGGGGGGGATAGGATGTTATATGAGGTTTGCCAACCTTACGGAAGAAACCTGCGTTACAAGTGTTGTCATGTGTATAAATAACTAGCGGGATTTGGATTGGTAATTCGATTTATTGAACACTTGCAGATCATAACTACAAGTAACTATAGCACTATCGCTAATTTACACACTTTACATTTCACAACAGCACGCACGAACTCTTTTCAGATTGCTGTGTCTTCACCAGCCGTTGCCTGTAACGGCTTTCAACGGCGGACTTGCCTCTTCCTCTGGATTCCCGAACTATCCCCTTGCCTCAATTACAAGCTTCTGACAACAGTTCACAAGGACTGAACAGCAGCAATCCTCTAACTTATCACTCACCAACCAACTCACTCCACTTCACTCAGCTGCACTAACTAAAATGAACTCGGTCGGTCGAGTGATATAGATTCGGAGCGGACCACATAGAAAACACCGCTTCCAACAGTACTTCCATTGCAGTAGTAGTAGTAGGCTGTTCCGATCTGGCAAGATGTGCCGTATATTAGTGTGATGAGGAGGAGTACGGGAGGGTGTGGTCAGATACAGTTACAGTTGCTTTGTACTGCACATGACAGTATAACGAACTTGTTGCGACTTGCTCATGTCCCTTCACAACATGTCACGTTCTGCAGGAAACCCACTCACACCCTGAAGCATGGCATTAATGGATGACCCCAAAATATAGGAATAGCTGTTATAACTTGTCAGATCGAGAGGCAATGCATTCTCAGACGGCCGTTCTGCTACTCCTCGGAGCAAAAAGCAGCAATGTCCACTACTACCGTTAATCCCATATGAACTCTCTGGTCTTCAACTTTCGGTCACTTGCTTTCCTCGCCCTCCCTCAGTCTTACTGTTATCTCGTGACGGGACAGGGCGCATGACGGGGGCGGTAACTAGGGGTTCAGGAGACTTAGGGTGTGGATGGCTCGCTTCAGTCCTGACACAATAGTCAAACAGTACACTATGAGTTTGGTTTCCCATCCACCACGCGACAATATCAAGATTTAAAATTAAATCCTTTTGAAATTCAACACTGCACTACAGGGACAAGTTGCAGCGTAGTCGGTTGAGGCACTCCGTATTGCTGCATAATATTTGTTGCTAAAATTAACAAAATTAGCATACTGATTACGTTTGAAATAATTACAGATCTAGTAACGTATAGATGATGCTTCCTTTCATAGGCTCGTCAGCAAATATAATATAATTTAGATCTGTATCTGACCGAAACATGTAAAGGTGTATTTATATATTTTATATGCCTTATTAAACTAACTGACCGCCTCTGTGGTCTAGTGGTCAGAGGTCCTGGCTACAGATCTAGAGGTTCCGGGTTCGGTTTCCGGCGCTACTAGAATTACTGAGAAGCAATGGATCTGGAACGGGGTCCACTCAGCCTCGTGAGGATAACTGAGGAGCTACTTGAATGGAAAAGTAGCGGCTCCGGTCTAGAAAACCGAGATTAACGACCGTGGGGATTTGTTGCGCTGACCACGCGACACCCTCTATCCGCTAAAGTTGGCACTAACTTCGCCAACAAGCGGCGGTCGCTCGGTCGGCATAGTTCGCTTGTTGACTAAAGCCAAGGAGATTTTTTTTAAACTGATTACGATTGAAGGAATTAATATTCACTTTAATTTTATATCAAAAGTAATTTTATAAGTATTGACGATCGCACAGTTCTTGAACAGTGTCTTATTTATACATATTTAATAGCCCAATTTTTCAATAGTCTTCATAGGTCACACAGTCTACTAATTTTCCAATTTCATTAGGATAAAATGTACTTGTGCTTTAAGACATTCTTGCACTACTTGTTTCCGTGATTAATGATTTTTTTCAGACTCAGTTCCTTCAATGAAAATTCATTCTTCGTTTATCCCAGATAAATTGAGAGCTTGTCCTGTAACACACGTTACAGTAGGCAGCCTGTTAGAACCATCCACATCAACATTAATCTGTCCTGTGTGTAGTTTATAGCATTCACAAACTCTCACTACTTCTGTATACTCTTGCCACAAGAATTTAATCATCTTTGTTTTTCTAGATTCTAAAGGGTTCTGACGATGGTGTATAACACTCGGAATTTCTATGTTTTTGGATTTTGTCCATCGCCCAGTATTCTAAAAAACTAGAGAAATACTGGACCCAGTGACTGAAATTAACTCTTTCGAAGGGACCCAACAGAGTAGGTATCTCCCCCATTACTCACCTGAGGACGGAAACAGACCCAACTTCCGAAACGTTGTGTTCTCTGGTGTTTTTTTTTTTTTTTTTTTTTTTTTTTTTTTTTTTTTTTTAGAATACCAGATGATGGATAAAGTTCAAAATCCCAGAGCTCCTGAGTATTTGCTTCGAGAAGTTATGGAGAAGTATGAAAATTTCCAAGGCGAGATCCGAACTTTGTATCTATTGCTGAACATTGAGATTTGTCCCTCTTAAGATTGACTCATTTCTACTAATCACAAAACACAGCTTTCATATTCGAGAATATTGCAAAAGCGAATTTCAGCGTCCAGTACGACTCCGGCGCAGCGAACTGGGACGACAACGTGGAGATGAAGTCAGGAATCCAACACCAGTTTACATCCCCAGTAAAGCATCTGATGTTTTACCCCGTTCAGACCTTGCGGGTCGAACGAAACCCTTAATGGCTGATTCAATTAGACAGGGTGGCAGCCGCTGCTGACGAACCATACGTCCGTCTGTCCGTCCGATGAAGTCTCATGGGTATCGGAAAGCGAGTGCCGCGGGCGAGGGTTGCAAGCAAGAGCTCGCAGAGACAGCACCACACCTTGTTATATTTCCCATTACCGCGAGCACAGCTCCCCGGATCTGGTTGCACAGCGGACTGACTACCACCCGGGGGTTGTATGATGTTATTGCTGCAGCTTTCGGTTTGTTTCGCTTCTTTGTTTTCCCTTCTTCAAACAAGGGGATGAACTACCCTTTCCTTCCCAGCTTATTGTGTCTTACAACTAAACTAATCATGACGTCACAGAGCGTACGGACATATTGGCACATGGTGTACACTTATTGGCTGTCAGTCTCTCGCAAGTTAAGTGGAATTGTTAGTAGGCAGAACGGACACATGCGATACTGAGGCACAATTAAAGGCTGCACCTCACTGAACTGCATCAAGAACAAGGAACGAACTGGAAAGCGTAGAGGCAACTCTGGAGTCGTATTCGGGAGGTACTCGGTTCGAATCTCATCTAGAGACTGAGGATTTTCTTGGGTTTGTTCAGTCTATTCACGGGGCATGCTGGGATAATATTTCGATTATTGAGTCACAGAAATTGTTCTGTTCTCCACAGCGTTCAGACCAGTTTTGCAGCCGACCCAGCCACTACTCGGTTGGTTCCAGGGGACCTTTCCTCGGCGTTAAAGAGGACAGTGTAAGAAGCTGACTATTCTCCCCCTTAGTGCTAAGGTTAATATAACAGGCTATATTTTCACTCCCCCATACGTCTTCATACTACACGGTATTTCATAAGTGTGCCTTCTGAAATGACTGTAAACTGATGGAATAATATGAATTAATTCAACTCTGTAGCCGGATCGAGCTACGTTAACAAACTGTTTTATAACATAAACAGCCATTCAACACTATGGTGAAGCTAAATTTAAACCTATCCCTTTAACAGGCCTTGGAGGCCCATACGGTTTTGAGACGTCGAGGTTCCCGTATTTTCTAGACAAACGACTCACAAATATGTGTGAGATTGTCAGCCTTACGTGTCGGTCGGCCTTTGTCTTGGTACTCATTTCTGTTATAGGCTGAGTAGACCCAAAGGCATAGTGTGGCTGGAAGGATTAGGTCAATTGCAGAATTTAGTGACCGACTTGTCGCATAGTACCCCAACCGACTACGCTACCGCGTGCCACATTGAACACTATGACAAATACAGCTTGTTCTTTTAAATACTCCTTCAACTAATAGTGGCATGGAAGTATCCATTACGCTCAAAATTGCCCATGGATCTGCCTGGAATACTTCATGCGCCTGAAAGATTTTTCCGCTCACAGTTTAGGGACGAATGCACTTGACGAGGGAGGGGTAAATTTTCGTGCCTCTTTGGTTTGCTGTCCTACATCCATAGAGAGGAGCAGGTCAGATATCTTCATAGCCTATAGAAGAACCAATTAATTGAGAGTTTTGGATTGCGTCAGCGATGTTCGGAATTAAAATAAATACAAGAAGTTCTGCGAAGATCTAATCCTTTGATTTCCTTTGCTACAACACGGACCGCATAAAGAACGGCGCGTCCAACAATTCCATTGTTGCGTGTATGCTTTGCCGCCGGAACGTATTTACCAAGCTGTTGCCTAGCAAAATTAGGGGGAGACACAGATACACATAGTGATGGGAGGAATTTATGATGTAAGCCAGTGAGATGGGTTCAGATGCCATGATAAACGCGTACATACCAACTTTCATAAAGATTGGTTCAGGTACTTAAAAGTTTATAAAAGGGATACACAGTCAGCAAGGTGATCTCATAAGCCTATTTCCCTTATTTTTTAATAAGAAAAGCAGACTAAAAATTGTAAACAGTTAAACAATTCGAACAAATTTAGTTTCGTTTTCCCAAAGACCCTCAACTTTCCAAGTAACAATGAAACACAGAAAATTCGACCTCCCTCTTACATTCTTCATCAGGTGTATTGAATTCCAGTCTGGCATTCATAATTTAACCAAAATGGCGACGCCCTCCCACTGTGAGTTGTCCATCCTAGGAGCACTGGACACTGAATAACTCATTGTGATATGTTCTGTCAAACAATTGTATATAGTGGCAGATTTAGTTCCACGTCGGTTATCGGCCTTTGATGCCTGCCTCAAATCTGATAATAAAAATGCAGCTAGTCTTGCAGGATAGACTCTGAAGCAAGATAACAACGTACACAGGTTATACAGACCGCGTTTCCGAAGATTATTATCAGCTCTTCTGATAGGGCTAGGGGTTAGATTTCCTGGCTACAGATTCAGAGGTCTCATCTGCCTTTGTAGACTTGACGTGTGAACTGAAGGCTTTATGTTTGCTGTAGCACAGTGACACTGCGAGCGTGTGATCAAGTGACACTTTATAGTTCCTGTGTAAAATCCGTTGACAGGAAACGGATAGTGAAGACTAGTGGAAAGAGCCTAAGGAGATTAATGTGGACCGTTTTGTAGTGTGAAAATCAGTAACAGTGTTATAATTACTTGTACTTACGACCTGTAAGTGGCCAATAAATCCAATTACCTATCAGAACCCCGCCTTTAGTCACTAATACAAGTGACAATATAATAAATACGAAACGTAGAGTAAGTCATATCTCTAAATGAGATTAATTCGAAAACTTGTTACTAGCATAATACAAAATTAAAAAGGTATAGTTGTCCATGTGTTTAACTAAGTAAGCCTCACGCCATGAAAGCGTACGGGGGAGTGCATGTGTAGACCCACGTTTTCTTGACCTCGGCATTAGTTGGGAGGTCAATGGTCAGCTTCACGACCCGGCCGCTTTACTCCCAAGGAAATTTCTCCCGGTACGCATTGGATAGGAGTCTGGGTGAGCCCCAGAACCGGTCTGGACGACATGGAGAAGTGAAAATTCTTACCCCAACCGAGACTCGAACTCCGACCTCTTGGTTTTCCAGCCCGTAGCCAGTCTATATACCGACTGTGCTATCACGGTTCTTATATAATATTCAATTGTTAATTAAATACTGACAGAAGATTATAGTCTTCTGGGAATGATTCCGTGTAATCTGAAAGATCCTTACCGACGTTTCGGTTCTACGTGCTACCTATATGTTCAGGAATGTACGGGAGTACACGACATCATATCCTGTGAGACCTTCATATTCATCGCCCTGGGAATCTCAGATCTGCCAGTTTTTTCTTACATAAAATATCTTCTTAGAAACTGAGAAGTAAAGCTATAAACTATTAATTTTCAATAGATCAAACGTGCGAACAGAAGACGTTAAGTCGCATCGCCACAACAAAGACAGCAATTACGAATCTACCGACATGACTTAACTCATTTTAATGTCAGCTGTCGGTGGTTCTTAGAAACACTGATGGATGCAACATGCAGAGCGGCTGTTCGTCTTCGCGCATTGCTCCACTGTTAATGATAATCCAAAGAGCGAATACATTTTAAATAACCGCACAAGCTTCTGAGAAACAAAACACATTATCATTAACATTTTTTTCGTGAGCTTCAGGAATAGCTGAGATGTAAACAAACAGTGTTGACCTCTTTGCCATGATGATCTCTGAACAGCGACATGGGTCAGGTATGACATGACCTGGTCATGAAGCCCAGAATCTGGTGAATGACATCGGCCAATGTGTCTCCCTGTCTACTGCAACCCGTACCACTGGCTACTGCTTTATCGTGTATCAACAAAATTACTTCATGACGAAACAAAACGAGTCTGCCGTTGTCAGTTTCCGTCCCAGAAACTGCTCTCGTGTTTCGCCTGTTTAGAAGGAGGCAGGCCTGTGTTTGTCAACAGTTCGTGTATATCCTTGTGCTCTGACAGGAAAAGACAAGTGATCCTCTTACAACTCTTGAGCAGACTGTACTGTGAAATGTTACACTTCTAGACAGATACACACAAATCATCATCCTCATCATCTGTTCGTGTTACATTTGCGATAAGATGAATATTTTGTTCTGTTCAGGATTTCATGGATAATTAAATTCACCAGAGATCTTAAGACGCCAGCAGTTGTTAAACTAATAAATTATCCGTGTCTTACGGAGACCGAAGATTCATTACGACACCTTCAAGAGGCTTCCATTGGATTCTGCCCTCAACCAGATGAATCCAGATCTACACCATCAAACATTGTTTAAGATATATTTTATTGTTTTCTCCCACATACCCCTAGGGATCTTCAAGTGAGCTTTCCTTTTCAGATTTTCCGGCTCAAATTGTGTTGTCCATCTTCTTCGTTGGTGCTAGATGCCATGTCCATCTCATTTTCTTTGATTTCATCACGGTAACATTAATGAATCTTCTCATTACAAAATTTAGCTTAGTAGGTTGAAGTACTATGCTAGAAGCCGGAAGGTCGCAGGTTAGAATCTCCATGAGGTCACTGGACTGTCAATTTACCCTCACCCTTCCAGCCGCACTATGGACCTGGGTTCGACTAAGCCTCTAACAGAAATGAGTACCAGGAATCTTCCTGGGGGCAGAGGGCAACCGGAGCCTAAGGCTGACAATCTGAATGCCAGCTGTGAGCCAGTTGTCTGGAATATATGGGATCCTCGACGTCTCGCAACCCTATGGGTCCTCATGGTCTGTTATAGGGATAGCATTTTTTTTTTCCTTGGCACTACAGCCCCAGTGGGCCTAGGCCTACCTCCATGAACTCCGTTCACTTCGGTTTTTCTAGATCTTACACATTCGGTAGGACTCCTTGGGCGAGTGATCAGCTCGTCGCAAGGTCTCTACCTGTAGACAAACACAGAAAAACGCACACAAACATCCATGCCTTGAGTGGGATTCGAACCCACGATCTCGGCTTCCGAGCGAGCGAAGACAGTGCATGCCTTAGACCGCTCGGCTACCGTGACCAGCAGGGATAGCATTACCTTTTCTTTTATTCCTTGTAGATGACTAAATATCGTGTGCCGTTAATTAATAGCCTTTGATAATGCCGTTTTTGGTAAAGAATCAGGCGAGAAACGGATTATTCTCCCACTGTCAAAGCCAGTATACCGTCTCAATAACGAAAACTATGGTCACTCACTCAGTACAGAGACGAACTGGGAGGCAGGGATTAGATTCCCGGCACAGGCAAGGGTTTCTTCTCTTCTCCACAGCGTCCAGGCCGTCTCTGGGGCTCACCCATCCTCTTATCCACTGTGCACAGGGAAATTTTTCCCAGGGATAATTTCGTCGGAGCGTGAAACTGAGCACTCACCTCCATCCAGTGACGAGGTCAAGAATGGTGGAGCTGTAGTCCAACCCCCACTGGTTGCAATGGCGTAGTACTTAATTAATTAAGCATATGGAGAGCTTTACCTCTACGTAAACATAAACAGCTATTTCATCAATAAATTATTAGACTTCTGACAGGGGCTATTGATGGCATGACTGGGCGCACCGAGGGATGAAAGGCCTGAGAGTCTAAACCATACCTAAACTCATTACGTATTACGAATTAACCGGATTGCAATTAAGTATTTCACTTAACGATTTATCGTTAATTAATTTCATGAAGCTGAAACCTTCTGAGAAGCCGCCAGTTGTGTAGCTACTCAAGAAATTCCCACCATATTATGAAACCCGAAGATTCATTACCGTGTTCACAAGAGCCCTCCATTGATTCCTATCCTAAGCCAGTTCAATCCAGTCAGTATCATCCAATTCTATATTTTTAAGAATAGATTTCAATATTAGCCATCAACCTATGTCTTGGTCTTCTTAGTGGTCTCTTTCCTTCTGGCTTTCCCCATCAATATTCCATATTGATTCCAATAATCCTCTTCTACCTCATTCGTGCTACATGTCATGCCCCTCTCATCCTCCTAACGTTTTATGCATACATGAATGTATTGTTTTCGAAGTAACAGTATGAACTGCCTTCCTCCTGTTGAAAGGGGCAGCGGTCGGTACGCTCTGGCTCCTGACTTCAAGTCATATTCCTGCCAGTTCATCAGTAACCGAAGCCAAGTTCACCCTCCTTTCCTCCCTCTTGCTTATATGGATGCTGGTGGGGGGTGACTTCGGGTTGACCAAAACAAGAAATTCAAGAAGGGGCGGTAAGGGCAGAATCTGAATGCTAACTAGAGTGACCACACCGGCTGTTCCAGTTGCACCCAATTCTAATTTACATCAAAGTACTCACTTGAATCACTAGACGGAGGTCGCTTATCGGGATACAACCCTCCCCCTTTATAGGAGAAATCAGATTATTCTTGTAAGATTTGAGGCTTTCACGGCGGTGACTATGAAGAAAGCAGTCTTCTGGGATTTGGCACCGTGTATATGTGGAGTTAACCGACGTTTCGGAGGAACATATCGCCTCCATCTTCAGGGTAGAAGGAAAAATATAAGAAATCCGCAAGCTAAGAGACCGTGAGAACCGGTAAAAGCAGACTGCTTTTACTGGTTCTCACGGTCTCTTAGCTTGCGGATTTCTTATATTTTTCCTTCTACCCTGAAGATGGAGGCGATATGTTCCTCCGAAACGTCGGTTAACTCCACATATACACGGTGCCAAATCCCAGAAGACTGCTTTCTTCAGATTATTCTTGTTCGTCCATTTCAGTATTTAATTATGAATGGATTAAAAATATAGTAAATGTTTGTGTCTATTTGTAGAGAGACAATTTCTTAATGTTATTAACAAAGTTCATCATGATTTAGCGCAATCCAAACGAGAACACTGACGTCCACGTCCAGCGGAGTAAAACCCGCGCGTTGTCGGAACGTCTTGAGCCTTGTAGGAAGCCCAAGTTTTTAGCCTAACAACATATACAAATATGAACATTGAGTTCAAGAAAATTTACGATATTATTTTGTACAGATCCTTTGGTAGAAAACGAGACAACAGCCGTTGCTATGTAACAGCGCGATAAACATGCCTCTACAACAACAGAGTTACTTTTGGAAACGGTGTTTTCTATGTGGTCCGTGCCGAGGAGTTGTCTTGAAAAAAATTGGGGGGACTCAGTCCGTTGAGTTGAGTTCTGCAAGGGAAGCTGAGAAGAACGGCACAGTTTATTTGTGGAATATTAACCAGCGGACAACAGTATGACCACAGAAAACGAGGAGTCTCCTTTGTTAAGATTAGTTATCAGGAAACGACTAATGAAAGCAGACTGAGAAGATTTAGCGCGTAGTGATTTGAATCGTGGAGATTAGCGATAGAGTTGTAATTACTTGTAGTTGCGAGTGCTGTGTATATCTATCTGTCTGTCTGTCTGTTCCTGTTGCCTCCGTTTGGAACATAGGGCATCCGAGAAACATTTCCTTTCACTTCAGTTTCTTAGTCTTAGTCTATCTTAGTCGATAGGACTCCTTGGACGAGTGATCAGTCTGACTCAAAGCCGTTATAGGACAACAAAAACACAGAATAAAAGTAGACAAATATCCATGCCTTCAGTGTGATTCGAACCCACGATCCCAGTGTTCGAGCAAGCTAAGACAGTTCATGTTTTAGACCGCGCAGCCACTGCGGTAGTCGTGAGTATAATAAATCCATTCACCAACAGGTACCCCGTCTATAGTCGCGCCTAAATCGTGACATGCCTACCAGTCTTCTGGGCTGAGGTTGCGTAGCCTTCTGGATGTATACAAATATTTAGGAGGAATATACCGCTTCTGTCTTCAGGGTCTAAATATGTACACTACTGCCACTAGCACTGGCTGCATTACGAACAAGTCCTTCAGGTTGTCATGCAGTCCCTGAAGACGGAAGTAGCCTTTTACTCCGAAACTTTATTATCCATGTACAAGACCATATGTTAAAACCCAAACACCAGAAAAGGAAGAATTGCTCTCATGAAAGCCTCATAACGTACGGTGTAATCATGACCGTGTGCTACATTTGTTTTCTCGAGGCAGTCCTTTCTAATCTCGCCAGGGACAGAGAAATCCTGATGGAAATCTATGTAGATACATTCCATTCCACTATAATATTCACTGAGCATGCGCACGAAATCCCACAGCGAGCATATAGGTCAATCTGCATACCAGCAGTCGAAAATGAAACGTCATGAATTGTATGTTACGCAACTACATTTTTAACCGAATTGTGACGAATATGGCCGCTGCTAAACAACAGTTCGATAAACACATACCAGAGGTTAAGTAGTCAGCAGTGGGACCTCCGTTGCTGGGTAGCAGGTCTCTAGGCACGTTTCATAGTGACGGACCAAACACGAGTTGTAACAGAGTGATACATGAACTGTTGGAGATGGCAGTTTTTATTCCGTTCGCCTGGAAGTTAGTTCAATCGCATTGGATTCTTCGTTCGTTATTAGTCACAGTGGAAGAGAAGACAGTTACAGTCCAGTAAGGAATGGAGCGAGTCTTAGACAGTCACTGATTGTGAGTTGTTGTAATTGGTTGTAACTGTGAAGAGGTGCCCATAAATCTAATCATCCAATCCAAAATCCGTTATAATTTGTCATGGAACCCAGGACACGTGAAAATATTAAATGTTATTAATATATGAAGTTTAACAGCCTAAATATAATCTTAATTATTAAAGGAGAAAATCCCTATACAGAGCCATATGTATAACAAGCATGCAAAGTATTTTCCTGTAGTCTTTTAGAATTTTCTGTTGATGGTCAGTGCTGGCCGAAACATGTAAAGGTGTTCAAAGAGTTACTGGGTTTTCGTACTTTGTCCATCGTCCAGTATTCTAGAAAATAGAAAACACGTTTCGAAAACTGGACCTATTTCCGTCCTCAGCTGAAGGGGAATACACCTACTTTGTTGGGTCCTTTAGAAAGAGCTAACCTCAGTCACTGGACAGTCCATGTTAATATAACCACGTACAGCTATATAAATATCTGATACCAGGCTTTGACGGAGGAACGCGGTAGCGTAGTAGGTTGAGGCACTATGCTACAAGCCGGATCGAATCCCGATGAGGCGGATATTTTCAAATTACCTAATTCTTCCAGACGCACTATGGCCCTCGTGTAACAGAATTGAGTACCAGGAATATTCTCGGAGGTAAAGGGCGGCCGGCGCGTAAGGCTGACAACCTTGACGCCATCTATGAGCCAATTGTCTGGTAAATGTGGGATCCTCAACATCTCACAACCCTATGGACCTCCACAGCCTGTTGCAGGGATACAGTATTAGAAAACCAGATCGATTTGCAAAGATATCTCGTAATGCTTTCATAACAGTCATCAGGTATGTGTTTATTTTTCAAATAGTCTTACAATGTCCAGTCTGGCAGTGACAGGCACCATATGAGGACTTGAAACCAAAGCCTTGAATTTCAGACATGCTTTTGACACAACAGGCAGGAATTCCTAAGGGTTATTTTATTACTAAGGTGCTCAGGTAGTTACAGCAGTAGAACTCTGCATTAATGAGTCATATTTTCTTGGATATATAATGTACGGCCGAAATATTAAAAAAAAAAAAGTAAAGCTATCCTTGTAACAGGCCGTGAAGGCCCATAGGGTTGTAAGACGTTGAGGGTCCCACATTATCTAGACAATCGGCTCAAAGTTGGCGGTAAGGCTGTCAGCCTTACGCGCCGGCCGCGCTTTACTCCCGAGGAAAATTATTTAATAAATTCCTGGTACTCATTTCTGTTAGAGGCTGACTCGGCCCCAGGGCCACAGTGCGGCCAGAAGGATTAGGTCAATTGAAAAAAATCCAATGACCTCATCGGGACTTGAACCCGCGAACTTCCGGCTTGTAACATAGTGCCTCAACCAACTAAAAAAAATATATAAATGATGTTATATATTGTGTTGCTTTCAGAGACCTGCCCATAATTAAGTAGAATAGAAGTTTACGTTTTATGTCGTATTAAAAATGTGTCTTGAATGGGGATGGGATTGGGTTCGACAGGCTCATGTAGTGTTCACATGAATTACTTTTATCTTCTCAAGATGAAATTTGCTACACGGAAATATGATCAGCCATTTTACAGTTACTATTTCTGGGCAGCTTTCTGAAGATGTGGAGTTCTGAGCATCTAAATTTCTACACAACGAAAGTGCTGCAGTATTTATGCTGACCGGAAGTGCTCTTTATGTTGGTGAAAAACTTGTTTATAATTAATATCATTCCCTTATAGCACCCCGAAATCGTGACCTTTGAGCCCCAAAGTAACTATGCCGACACCTACAATGCTAGTAGCGCTCACGAGATCAATGAATTAATTAGCAATTCCGTTCTACTTTTTACCATGTTAGGTGGGTCCCTTCTCACAACGGCATGGCGCGTTCTCAGGTGGCGGATGGTGGAGACGGCCTCCACATATGGAGGGTAGCTGCGAATATATTGAATAAGCAGTAGCGGACAGCCGACAAGGGGTGGTCCTCCAGCTGGGGGGGTTGGGCGTGGGGCTAAAAACTCCTCAACGTAAAAAACTTAGTACGAAAAATCATGAGAAGCCTCTGACCTGGACGGATTCTGTGGATAAACGACCTAAGCTAAAAAAAATGGATATGAAATTTGGTACTTGGAAATCCGAAGTATGTATAGGACAGGTTGGCTCAGGACAGTGGTAGAAGAAATCTTAAAATATAAGTTAGATTTAGAGGGAGTACAGGAGGTCAGATGGGACGGAGGTGGCATCGCACCAGCAGGAGACTATACTTTTTCTATGGAAAAGGGAATGAAAATCATGAATCAGGTACAGGTTTTTTCGTACGTAAGAGAATCATATCAAAAGTTAAGAGGGTAGACGATATCATACATACTACGTAATACTAAGAGGCCGCTGGTGTGATATCGTCATTTTGAATTTTCATGCCCCAACAGAAGATAAACTGATTATGCTATCAATGAATTCTATGTTTGCCTAAATTTCTTTCCGAGAAAGTCAGTGAAACAACCGTTGCTGCTCGTATTCGGAGATTTTCGGTTCCGGGCAGGTTTGACACTGTTCAAGTCGAGATTCGAACTGGTGACCTCCTGAATACAAGTTACAAGCTTTACCGACTCAGCTGTCTTGTTGGGTATGAAGCGGTATTTATAAATACTCAAAAGAGAAGAATTTAGTAGTAGTAATAGTAGTAGTTGAGTAGTATTAGTAGTAACTTATATGCATAACGACACTTTTTTTATTTGAAATAATGGACTCAGTTGCACTCTTCTGTTCCGCATTTTGTTAATGGTGCCCATTCCTTCCGAATTCCGCTACTTGGTTAAGGGGTCCTTGTGATGAATTAATCATCATATCATGACGATGTATGGACGAAAGTATCTATCTATCCATCTACGGCTCTACAGCCCTTTGTTGTCCCTTGGCGAGTTTTTCAGTTTTTTAATCCTGCGCAGAGTCATCAGGACTCCTTGGATGGGGGATCAGCCTGTCGCAAGGCCGCTGCTTACATACAGAACAACACAAACAGAATAAACGCACACAGATATCCATGTCTCGAGTAGGATTCGAACCCACGCTCCCAGAGTTCGAGCGAGCGAAGACAGTACATGCCTCAGACCGCGCGACCACTGTGATGGGCAGGAATGCAGATACAGTTGCATATGTTCTCAATCACAGCATAAAATGTTAGAGAGAGTTCAGATTTCACTTCACTTCTGCTTTACCCTCGGAGAAATATTCCCCTCCCCTCCGCAGATGTTCAGTAATATGAGTGAACCCCGGAGGAGGTAGGAATGTGATGGCCCGTCCTAAGAATCGAACTCCTGCCAGGAATTCTGCTGTTTCGTGCTAAAATATTTCACTCATCTATATTCATGCAAAAAAAAAATGCCGTGTTTCTTTTCCGATCTTGTGTTATAGTAATTTACAAGCAGCTCTTACCTGGAGGATGTACCCCCGGGCGTAGTCCTCGTGTGTCCAGCCGAAGCCGTGCAGGACTTGAAGGACCTCCTCGCGCTGCAGTACAGAGAACAGCCTGTCCAGAAGAATCTTGAGCCTGATGGGTAGCGCCTGACAGCCGTACAGAACCAGACTGGCGATGTCGAAAGCAACATTGGGCTGGACGGGCTCCACAGGGCTCTGTCCGTACACATGCCGGAACCCCAGCTTGTCCAGCGCTGCAACACACAAAACAGAACTTGTAGAGGCCACTACCTGCCCCCACCACAAAGGTGACATCGCTGTAGCACTGGAGCAGCTGCAGTGGCTTTCAAACCTTGTATATAATGCCGTGTAGTTCGTTGAAGGTAGCAGACTTTCGGAGGAACATGTCACCTCCATCTTCAGTGTCGAAAAATACGCCAAGCAAGAAGGGTGAATAAAACAGCACCTGCTTCACTGTGGTTTCTTGCTCTGCTTGCTACTTAATTTACTCTGGTTTCTTGTGTCTTATTATTCAGACCTGATGATGGAGGTGCTATTTTTCTCCGAAACAACGGTTGACTTTCACCGGACTACACAGTGTTATGTTGCAGGAGATAAAAGTTTTCATAACCACAGATGTGAGGACCTCAAATCCTAAAAGTTCTACGTCCTTACAAATCTTTCAAATTGAATATGAATATTATAAAAAATCTATAATATTTATGTCGCGTAAAGGTAATTAATAAAATATTAAATCGAGGCTAATTTGAAACCGATATAATGGATGTTCCGATACATAACCGGGGCAACGTGTTGGCAGAACCATGATGGGTGGTGTTACAATCGAATGTAATTCACTTTCAACTGACATTCCAGGTAGTACAGTCAGAGAATGACCACAAATGGGAAAGATTTTATGATGGTTTTTTACAGTAAATGTGAATATTACAGCTTCATAGCTTGTGCTCTTCGCTATGTACATATAACTGCAATGATTAAGTTGAGGATGATAAGAGAGCATGTAGCACGCATGGAGGAGAAGAGGAATACGCACGTAGAGGGTTTTGGTGTGAAGGACAGAAGGAAGAAGACTACTAGGAAGACATAGACATGAGTGAGAGGATAATGTTAAAACGGATCTTCGAGACATTATGTCAGGTTCGTATAGAGTGGTCCACGCTATGCAGCTTAGGCGCTGATTGGATAGATATCACCTTTCCGTTATTGCGTTGTACGAATCTGTTTCCACGTAGACCTGATTACTGAACCGTTGCGTAGCAGTGAATGTTTCCTAGGCTGCGATTGACGACTAGCATGTCGGAGGTAGTTGTTACTAACTGCGGCCAAACCAAAGGCCTCTGATTGGCTAGCGCTTGATTCAGTGTCAGTGGGTCCCACAATGTGAAGACGGTGGTTAAATTCGAAAGCGATATTCATATTTTTTTATTGCTAGTGGGGTGGGACTGAGTCCCTTGTACTGCGGCCACTTCTGGCCTATTGTACGAGCACCAGATGATAGGTGAGGGTGATTGTGGAGCAATTGGTGGAATGAAGATTGGCAAGGGAAACCGAAGTACTCGGAGGGAACCTGACCCAGCGCCACTTTGTCCACCACAAATCCCACTTTACCAGACCCGGTATGGAACCCGGCCCCCCGCGGTGGGAAGCCAGCGACTAACTGCTTGAGCTATGGCACGGCCGATATTAATATTTACTCTAAAGAGGTCTTAAATGAGACTACAAGAAGAACTAGTAGTGTAAGATGCCGAGGGACAACTACAGACAGTCATGCAGATTTCAAGGAAGTAACATAGGTACTATGCGTTCAAAAGTGAAACTGACGAAGACGGATTATTCCATAAATGCCGTATGATAGGATGATGTCCATAATATGACACACACGCTGTTCGTTGTCAGAGACCAATGAACTTGTCTGATATCACTGAATTCTTACACCATCAAACTAGGAAAAAAAAAACAAGTGGTGGGAGAAGAGAGAAGCCAGCGATGGCAACCAGTCACTTTATACGCCTTCAAGTTGTCAAATTTGATTCAATTAGCCGTTATTATTTTGACATCCCGTTTCCTGTGTGTTTTTTTATTGTATTTAACTTGTCTGATCACAATATAGGCCAATAATTATCCTCTTGTGTATTGTAGCGTGCATTCTGCAGTTTTAACCAGTTTAACTGAAAAGTTGAAAACAATTACAAGGGGAGGGGTAAATTTTGTACGGGGCGAGCTAGAAATGAAAGGGGTACGGTTGTGGGCTCTGTATTACAATTAGTCTCTCTCATTTTCCTGTCTCAATTCCTCTTGTCCCCTCTCTGTCTGTCTGGACATAAGGGGTGGGAGATACGTGTTGGAGATCTGTCTAACTGGCCCTTTAGTTTAGGGAATGACTGACGTCCTCAACCCCTTCGCGGCGTACCAACATGAAAATGACAATAATTGGTGATAATAGTAGCCAAGACAAGACAGCGCTGCTCCCACTTATTTAGTTACAGGCTAATCAGTCAGTCAATCCATGGACTGAGGTGTGCTACGTCTGACAGAGAGCAAGTGTAACTGAGAGCCCCTTTAACTTATTATTATTACTGAAAAGCAAGTGCAGTTGGAGAAGATAAAACTGTTGTGTGATTGTAAACGGCGGGCGTATCCTGTCTCTAACTTAAGTGTGCATGCAAGTGCGCTCAAACTGTCAGTTAAGTTGCGATGCGAGTGACTGGCAAGAGGGCGAAGCACTGACGAAAGTAGTGTTAAACTAAAAGAAGAGTTGAAAGTTGTGTCTCAAAGATTCATGCGTTCATAAATTCGTTATTTCTGTATTTTTATGATCCCTCCTTCTCCTCGACGATAATTTATTGCTGAAATAGATCTATCTATCGTCCAGGTAACACCCTGAAATATTAGCTGATGGGAAATATCGTAAACTTATCCCTGTGACAGGTTATGGAGGCCCACGGGGTTGTGAGACGTCGAGGCTCCCACATTTTCTAGACAATCCACACACAGTTGGCGCCGAGGTTGCCAGCCTTACTCCCCGGCCGGCCGACCGCCCTTTACCCCCATGAAGATTCCTCGTAATTTAGTGTCAAATAAGAGGAAATAATTATCGTGAAGATTAAACTGATATGGACTGGCTCTGGGGTCCAATGGGTATCGGGGGCTCTTTCCCGGGGATAAAAAGGGCCGAGGTGTGAAGCTGACAACTCACCTCAAGAAAACGTTCTATACATCCACTCCCCCATACGTCTTCATGATATAATGTTTAATTAGTTAAGCACACGGGACACGCGGTAGCGTAGTTGGTTGAGGCACTATGCTACAAGCCGGAAGGTCGCGGGTTCAAGTCCCGATGAGGTCATTGGATTTTTTTCAATTGACCTAATCCTTCCATCCGCACTGTGGTTCTGGGGCCGACTCAACCTCTAACAGAAATGAGTACCAAGAATTAATTAAATAATTTTCCTGGGGATTAAAGCTCGGCCGGCGCGTAAGGCTGACGAACTTACCGCCATCTTTGAGCCGATTGTCTAGATAATGTTAGACCCTCAACGTCTCACAACCCTATGGGCCTTCAAGGCCTGTTACAGGGATAGCTTTACTTTTACTTTACCGGGGCCGGTCACAGTAAACGCTTGGTCGAAACATAAACTGTCATCGCTCGCTCCAAAGCCGGGATCATGGGCTTGAATCCCACTCAGGGCAGGGATGTTTGGTGTGTGTATGCGTTTATTCTGTGTTTGTGTTGTCCTTGTGTAGGTAGCGGCCTTATGAATGGCTGATCACCCGTCCAAGGCGTCCTAGGCCCTGTGAAAAATGATTACGGAACTGAATAAGAGACCAAGGCCCTGAAGGGGCTGGAAGAGCAATTGAAATTAAATATTAATGAATAATTATAAA
This sequence comes from Cryptotermes secundus, assembly GCF_002891405.2. Classification (NCBI taxonomy): domain Eukaryota; kingdom Metazoa; phylum Arthropoda; class Insecta; order Blattodea; family Kalotermitidae; genus Cryptotermes; species Cryptotermes secundus. Next base: position 819,906 of record NW_019718273.1, read on the forward strand.
ATTATAATAATTAATTAAAAAACTCTACTATCGTGAGAGTGTAAGCAGTACGTTCTCTCGAAATGTCATTAAACCTGTACCATACCAGTTTGCGTCATATCGCAGTCAATCATAGCCGCCGCCATGAGTATTTCAAACCTCACATCCTCGAATTTCTTGAATGATGAAATATAGACCCTTTTACAAACAGTGGCGGTACCTCAACCCTGAGGCATTCGGAACACTTCATGCCAACACAACATAAGTCACCCATTAACGATACCAATGCCGTGTTGCTCTTAATCTGTTTCTGATTAAGATTCGTAGAAACCCTGTGGAAGCTTCAGCAGTCAGACTCGCAAGAAGAGAACAGCGTTACAGTGCTGAGAGTTCTGTTCGCGGTACCGCGTTCTGAACAATTGGTGCATCTAATGGCTGTCGTTAGGCAGAGAGAAATTATTGGCGTTAGCCTGCCAACACATTGCGAGGTCACAGAAGTAACTCGCTGTAAGAGGCTGTGAACCCTCACCTGTCCTGATGTTTTCAGAGTAGTGAACCATGGTTCACCAACTGGTCTTTCTATCTATCTATCTATCTATCTATCTATCTATCTATCTATCTATCTATCTATCTATCTATCTATCTATCTATCTATCTATCTATCTGTCTTTCTGTCTATATATATATCTGTCCATCTGTCTATCTATCTATCTATCTATCTATCTATCTATCTATCTATCTATCTATCTGTCTGTCTGTCTGTCTGTCTGTCTGTCTATTTAACTATCTCTCTATATGTCTGTCATTCTGTATATATATATCTGTCCGTCTCTCTATCTATCTATCTGTCTGTCTATCTATCTGTCTTTACCTACGGGGAAAGAGCCCCTCATATACACGTACAGTGGACAAGAGGCAGGGCTGGCCTAGAGCCCTTCTAGATGTTATGTAGAACAGAATAATCACTTACCCTTACAGGGGATCAAACTCCGTGTCACTTCCTTGAATAAAGACGATCGTCTTTCAGTTGTGGGTTGCACCAGAGAGGGGGGGGGGGCGGGTAGCCCTGTTTGCATCCATTACATTCAACAATTTAAAGCCCAGTGGTTACCATACACCACCTGTTTAACACATGAACACTCTGGATTCTGCCCACTGAGTGGGTTTGTGTGTTTGGCATGGTTCTCACAACAAGCAGCGACCAGCATTAACCAGTTGGTCTCTGTAGCGGAGACGTGATATGTTTCCTGTGAAGTATGAACTGGACTTTCTTATATTTAGAAGAAATGCAGACTTAAATGAATGAATTGAGTCACTTTTTTGAGAGAAAATGATCATTTGTGAGCTGTGGACTGTGCGGACAGGGGCGGCGTGGTACTGTATTCTCTCACAACACGTAGAGTCACACACAGTTGAGCGAGGTGGTCGTGAGGTGACTCTGTGGGCTTATATTCGGTACCACGGATCTGCGGCTAACCCGAATTCGGGTTTGAGTAGTTTTCCTCAGTTCCTCCAAGCAAATACCGGAAAAGAAGTTTGAGTTAAATCAGAGTTTCAGCCTTCCAACTGCACTAAGGTCCTGAGGTCGACTCAGCCTCTAACAGAAATGAGTACCAGGAATATTCCTGGTGGTAGAGGGCGATCTTTGAGCTTGGACCCTCAACATCTCATAACGCTATGGGCCTCCACTGCCTGTTACAGGTATAGTTTTCCCTTTGCATTTATATTGGTAACCTGTAATAGCTATTGATACAGGGGTCCGTGGGATGTTGCCCAGCTTCCACACGTGGCGGAAGTAAAATATTTCGTTGACCCTTAATGGAGTTATTATGTGTAGGATGTGACGTCACAAAAGTGTGTTTGTCCAGCGTAATGAGCAATACACTTTAATTGCTTTCGTCAATAGATGAACTCAAAGTGATGTATGGCCCGCAGGCCAGCTCCATCCGGTCTATCTTCAGGAAACGAGTGCTGTAATTGCGTCCATGTCTTCTCAGTTTCAGGCTGAAAGGCTGGATCATAACTCAACAAGAATGAGTCTTAATTCCTTGAAGTGATAACATGTATAGTCAGGGGGACGTCAATGTTGCTTTTCTTGGCAGAAAACGGAGTAAACTTACGTAAAATGAGTGAATTGTCATAACAAGTACAGAGTAATTCATACTTCCCTCCGGAACTACCACAATAATTTATAATCGCACTGTATATCAGATACATGGCAACAAGGGGAACTGTGATTATAAATTGTTGTCGGGGTTTCCGGAGGGACTTATTAATTACAACGTATTTATTTTATGAAAGTGTCAATCTGGGTCCTTTCTTTGTAAACCTACATAATAGGTACAGTGATTGAAGTTAGCTCTTTTTAAGGGGTCTAACTGAGTAGGTGTCTTCATTCCTCACCTGAAGATGGAAACAGATCCAGTTTCCGAAACGTCGTGTTTTCTAGTTTCTAGAATACCGGATGATGGAAAAGTCCCAAAAGCCAGTAGTTCTGAGTGATAGTATTTGTTTTCAATTTCTTTACATTTAGCTCTCAAGAAGCCCGAGCTGAGTGATGAGTGAGTGAGTGAACTCTGCAATGAACTCCAGGTAATTCTGCATCCAGTTTCCTGTACTACATTTTTCTCGGTTTTAGTCTACTTCACTTATTTTAGAAAGGAGGCTTTTGAGATCACCTTGCTGTGTCTCTGTGTATTCGTCTGCGCCTGTGTAACCCCTTAATTTTTGTTATAATTCTGATAAGCTCACAATGTTTTCTGGCTTCCTGTGAATCTGTACAACCCCTATTTTTTTTTTTTTCTATGTGTTCCGTGTTGTATGAAAGGGAAGTGAGCGATTAGTTTTATCCAAAATTTTTGTTTAAAAATCGTTTACGCCTAAAATTATTGGTCTTCTGTGTATTTTATAAGGTGGTAAATGATTCCCGTTATCTAGACTGAGGGTGTTTATGAACAGGGTGCTGAGGGGAATATTTAGACCGAAGAGAGATGAAGATCCTCTCAGATTATCTCGACACATGAGACACAGCTGAGTCTCCAGTTATCTCATGCTGCAGAGATTCTCTAAGAGCATATCGACACATGAGACATAGCTATGTCTCCAGTTATCTCATGCTGCAGCTATCCTCTCAGATTATCTCGCCACTTGAGAGACAGCTACGTCTCCAGTTATCTCATGCTGCAGAGATGCTCTAAGAGTATAGCGACGCATGAAATACAGCTACAACTTCAGATATCTCATGCCAGTTTGGTTCTGAGGTTTAAACACAAAGGTTCCCTAAGTAAATTTCACGGACTTTAAAAATTATCATTGCCATATGAAACATGTGATTTTAACATTATTTTAATTGACAGGGTTAGTAATGCTGGAGGCAGAAGTACGCTAGACTGATGATAATGGCTTCTGCCCGCCCAGAATAAAACGACCACAAGGAATTCTCCTGCAGGACACGGTCAGCAATGATATATTGCGGAGACTGTGCCCTTCCCCCCACTCGTTAATGAAACGTCGCAAGTCCGGTATGACTGACGCATTTACATTCCTTCTGATTCGAGGGACAGTTCAATCCTGTCGCATGACATCTTTGTTTCTAATTCAGTAGATCAAGTAACCTTCTTGAGAGGCCTCCAGTCGTTCAGCTTTTCAACAATGTCCCAATAATTAATGGAACCAGAAAGTTCACTATCGTGTTCATAAGAGCCCTTCACCGACCCTTATCCTGTGCCAGATCAATAGAGTTCATACGACCCCATCCTATTCTTTTAAGATCCAGTTAATATTTTCACGTGTAGAGGTGACTTATAAGACGGGTTTTGAATTGGATGATTGGCTTTATTGACACCTTAATCACAAAACTCAGGACTACAGGCAATACAGCGCTATCACTGAGGTACACACTTTACAGATCACCACTACACACGCTTTAGGATTCTCAGTCTTCACTAGTCATATCCTGGTAACGGATTTACAACAGTTTCATTGTCACTTCATATCACACATGAAGTCTTTTTCGCACAGTCTAATTCATTTCTTGCCAATTCCAAAGACTAGACTCAATTCAATTCCTCTGTTTCGAAGCTCATATCCCGGCTGGTTGTAGTCTCGAAACTAGACTCTGTTCTACACTATTCTGGGCTGTCGAACACTCCTTTATAACCACTTTGCACACACCACGCAGAAAACATAGCCTCTATTGTTCTGGAGGCGTATTTACTGATCCATTGCCTAGCAATCGTCCTATCGTTGCTCGGGTTAGCTCCCTCGGGAATGTGTTTATCGAGTCGTTGCCTAGCAATGGGTCTATACGTCATAATATTCTTTCCAAATATCTCTGGGTCTTTCTAGTGGTCTCTTTCCTTCTGAATTTTCAACCATCCTTATATGCATTCATGTTCCACCCATGCTTGCTACACTCCCTGTCCATCTCATACTCCTTGACTTGATCATTCTGGTTTGACTTGGCCAAGAGTACGTTATGAAGCTCCTCATTATGCATTTTGCTACGATCTCGCTATCATTTCACCCGTTTAGGTCCAAATATTCTCCTCAGTACCCTGTTCTCAAACATCCCCGGACTATATGTTTTTCTTTTAATATCATATGCCAAATTTCACAACTACACAAATCCACAGGCAAAATTATAGTGAATCCAATATTTACAAAAAATAAGTGTTTGACGCTTAGAGGTAGGCACTCATTAATGCCAAACACCCCGACGATATAGTTTAATGGGCCTTGTTATTGCTTATGGATGTAATTGCTAGAGCAGAAGCCAAGCCGTCGGCTGTCCAGACTCCGGATGTTCTTGGCTGTAATCACTTGCTCCAGGAAGATGTTAAGACTTTGAATGACCTGACACAACGGGTTAGAATTGCTACAGTCACTTTTACGCATGCGCCCACTGTTCGGCGAGAATTATTGAACTCCTAGGAGTAGGAGCGCAGGGTCTCTATTTGATTTGAAGTGTTCTCCGGTGTAACGTCACATGATTCGGAGACAATCTGACGTTTCGATGAACGCTACACGGTGTCACAACCTAAAACTCCATGTTCTTTAAGTGGTCAGTGTTTTCGGTTCACGGTTTACGCACTTTTACTGCAGCTGATAGTCTAGTTCCACACCTCCTACACCTCCTGATATACTGTGTTCAGTGCATAAAGAGCATCTTATTTTTGCCATGTTCTCCTGTCCACCTGTTAGCGTGGTACAACTAGGGAACTGCTATAAGAATTTCTACAAAATTTGATACTGCAGCGTTTTATTAACATTTTCATAAGCTTTATAATGAAGGTCATTACATATGAAGACCCACTTGCGCTTCTGATTGTGTTTCTAATGTAGCGCCCGAGACTCTCAGTGAGTCGAAGCGAAAATCGCTTTGAATTTGAACTGGAGAAAAATGAAGCTGCAGCCAGCCTTCCGTTAAGTACTAAGGATTTCGAGGTAATTAAACAAGAATATGAAGAAAGCAGTCTCCTGGGATGTGGCACCGTGTAGATGTGGTGTTAACCGACTTTTCGGCTAGAAGGAAAAATAAGAAATCCGCAAGCGAAAAGACCGTGAGAACCGGTACAAGCAGACAGGAACAAATTTACCTTTTATCTTACCTCGGTAACAAACCGTAGAGGCCTATGTGGTTGTCAGACGTCGAGGCTCCCACATTTTCTAGACAATCGGCTCGTAGTTTTTCTCAGTCCATCAGACAAATGCCGTGATAGTGCGTCATATTGGGCCATAGTCCTTTCTTCATCACTGGATGTCGTTGAGTAAACCGCAAATAAAATAAAACATGACTCGAGCTATTGCGTTTGATCAGCTGAACTGCTCTGTTAACTGATATAGTTAACTATACTATACTATATAGTTAACTGATATGTACTGCCTGCTGTAAGATGCTAAAACCCTGCATTCTGCCGTCACAGTATATTTGTGTGTTTCTCGTGGTTCTTACAATAAACAGCATTTTTTTCCGTAAAAAGTTAAATTGTCTGTGTGCTTAACTAATTAATTTCAAAGCCCTGAAGATGTATGGGTGTGTGGATGTATAGATCCACGTTTTCGTGACTTCGCCACTATTTGGAGATGAATGGTCAGCTCCACGCCCCGGCCGCCTTACCTCAGAGGAAAGAGTCCCCAGTATTCATTGGGTAGGAGGCTGGGTCAATCCCATACGCGATCTGAAATACATGGAGAATTAAAAATTCTTGCCCTCACCGGGACTCGAAACTCCGACCCCTTGGTCGTCCAGCCCCTAGGCAGTCACTATACCGACTGTACTATCCCTAAACATCATTAATCGGTTAATCCTCGTAGCGGAGATATGATGTGTTTCCTGTGAAGTACAAACTGTAATCTTATTTAGAAGAATTTCTGTCTTAAAAGTTTAAGTAGTCCATGTGTTGAAAGATTACCGTGCAAAAACATCTGAATAAATGTGCAGGTATTTGAAAGTAAGATGCAGAAGTTCGAACCTAACGACATTCCCAAGGCACGGCACTTCTCAAATGGAAGTCTAGATTTGGCGTGATAAAACGTCGCGTCATTCAATTAGGGCAAAGCCACACATCATAGAGTGCCGCCACGTTGAGATGATGACGCGACAAAGTGCGTCCATTTTAAGTCGAAAGCTTCTCTTTCAACAATGCACAGTCATTATTAGAGGTACAAAATGACATTAGCTAATGATGACTTAAGAATTGAAATGACGAAGGTAGAGATGTAAGAAGTGACCCTGGAGGGAGAACAGCTTCTGTAGTCACGGACGCATTTCTAGTGGGACTCAACTCAACTCCTTGTGCCAACGCTGAAGTGCTTAATGCTTTTATTCTGTCTAGTCCGAAACTAAACGTTCTTTTTGTGCAAAATGTAAGCTTTAACAAGATTTAGTAGAATCTGGAAACGGAGTGTTGTAGGTTGTTCATTCTTGTGTGTTTGCTAGAATGTTAAAGGAGATGGCGATTGTTGACAAGGATTCCATTGCAATAAATAAATAATTAAATAAATAGGCCTACTTATCTGTAGAGGAGACATTTGAATTCAGCTGGAACTTATTTTCAAATGTAGGTAATTGGACTGAGAAGCGTTTATTTCTCATTGGTTTAAAGGAAAGAATGATGAGACTTGAAACAAGACGAAATGTAGAATTCCATAAGCGCTGAACACCTGTCTGGGCGCTATAGAGAAGAGAAAGAAATTGGCCATACCGGGAATCAAACCCCGGACATCCAGCCCGTAGCCCGTCGCTATATCGACAGAGCTATCCCTGCCTTTTTGCTTAGTTTTTGAGGCACTGTATTACAAGCCGGAGGGTCGCGGATTTGATTCCAGATTAAGTCATTGCATTTTCCAATTGATGTAATCCATCCAGCCACACTATTGCCATTAGGTCGATTCAGTCCCTAATAGAAATCAATACCAGGAATATTCCTGAAGGATAAAGGGCAGCAGGGGCGTAAGGCTGACCTCACCACCATCTGTGAGCCGATTGTCTATAAAACGAGGGAGCCTCCATGTCTCACAAACTTATGGACCTCCAAGGCCTGTTATAAGGATAATATGAACTTCCTATTTTACTCCCCCATACGCCTTCATGGCGTAGTGCTTAATTAGTTAAACGTAGGGACAACTTTACCTTACTTTATACAATAATTAATAATATTATTATTACTCTTTAAAGTCGGTATAGGTAAATATTTGTCTTATAAATTTCCTATCCAGAATGGTCTAAACCAAGGAGATGCTTTATCGCCACTCCTTTTCAACTTTGCTTTAGAATATGCCTTTAGAACGGTCCAGGAAAACCAGGTGGGAATGAAATTAAACGAGATACATCAGCTGTTTGTCTATGCCTATGATCTGAATCTACTGAGTGATAATATAGAAACCATAGAGAAAAACACACAAACTATAATTGACGCAAGTAAGGAGGTTGGTCTAGAAGCAAACACATAGGAAACTAAGTATATGTTGTTCTCTCGTGACCAAAATGCAGGGAAAAATCATGACATAACGCTAGAAAACAGATGTTTTGAAAATGTGGCACAGTTCAGATATTTAGGAACGACGATAACAAATCAAAACCTGATTCAAAAGAGGAGATTTAACTCGGGTAATGCTTGCTACCGTTGAGTCCAGAACCTTTTGTCTTCTCGTCTGCTGTCCAAAAATATAAAAATTAGAATACACAAAACTATAATTTTGCCTGTGGTTCTGTATGGGTACGAAACTTGGTAACTGACATTATGGGAGGAACATAGACTGAGGATGTTTGAGAACAGGGAGTTGAGGAGAATATTTGGGCCGAAGAGAGATGAAGTGACAGGAGGTCGGAGAAAACTGCATACTGAGGAGCTTCATAACTTGTGCTCTTCTCCAAGCATAATTAAATTGATCAAGTAAAGGAGGATGAGGTGGTCAGACCATGTAGCACGAATGAGGGAGAAAAGGAATGCATATGCAATATTGGTGGGAAAGCCAGAAGGAAAGAGACCACTGGGAAGACCAAAGCGTAGGTGGGTGGACAATATTAAAATGGATCTTAGAGAGATAATATGGAATGGTATGGATTCGATTGATCTTGCTCAGGATAGGGACCAGTGGAGGGCTCTTGTGAACACGGTGATAAACCTTCAGGTTTCATAATATGCTGGGATTTTCTTGAGTAGCTGCAGATTTGGCTTCTCCTCAAGAAGGGATCAGCTCCAAGAGTAAGCAAGTAAGTATTGTGACATGTTGCGCAAAGGAGAACCGCCCCCCCCCACCAGCAGTGACGCGGCGGGTGAGTCAGCGCTCCCCTCCCCCTCCTCCGTACAGTAACGTAACGGTGACGCAACAGGATTGTTACGGTAGTAACAGCGGTTACTACCGCTAGCGTTACTAGCAACACAGCGCCAGGCAACAAGGGTGCATATTACGTGGCCGTTTTCTGTATGGTCCGATCGAGGCTACATGAGGCGCAGCGAAGGCTATTCACAGTCAGTTGTACTGAGTCAGTCAGTGAGTCCTCGAGCTACCTCCGAGTTAGTTCCGAGTTAGCCAGCAACCAGTCAGTTGTATTGTGGCATTTGGAGTGCACTATTTGTGATGCTGCAGATAGCAGTAATCGTAAATCTGTAATTTGGGTGACTGTAAGTGCGAGTGTGAAATAAAATTCGCTATACCAAATACAGCGTGAAGTTATTTGTCGCGATATACGCCCGATACGCGACAGTATTAATACTCTCATCATCATCATCATCATCATCATCTTCATCGCAGATTATGACAAAAACCTAAATACGAAATTCGGCGACTCCTCTAGCGACTTAAACCATGAGATATAAATAAATAAAAGTAATTTTAAAATGATAATACTCTCTGTAGCTATTGTGTTTGTTAACAAATAAAAACAAATTCCTTGGCTTTAGTCCTCAAGCGAACTATACTGACAGAGCGATCGCCGCTTGTCGGCGAAATTAGTGCCAACTTTAGCGGATAGAGTTTGTCGCATAGTCAGCGCAACGAATCTCCACGGCCTTTAATTTCGGTTTTATGGTGTTTGTTGTGGATTAATATATTATTTGCGTGAATAAATTTGGAAAAATTTCCTATTAGATCTTGCCTTCGAGCCGTCTGTCTAATCACACCTCCGTTTCATATCTCTTACTCTAAAAACCAAAGCACTGTACTTCAAATTATGAAACTCAAAATCGACATGACTATCCAGAATATATGTCATCTACAAGCTACCCAATCAACGACTTCGTGTCCTTGTAATAGAGTGAACATACTGAACTGCAATCTGTGGCCAATACTGACGTCTGGAGAGCTGATGGCAGTCGCGTACTGTAGTGTGTCCCCTTATCCACTAGCCCCCTCTATCCATCCACTAAGATGTTCTCAAGATGCCAACTGACCTCGCAATTGCTTTTACAACCTTGTTTTCTGTCATCTTCTTTTGTTCCTTTACTTCCCCCCCCCCATTCCTTTCCCCTCGTAGAATTAGTTTCTGCGGCAAAGGTAAAGGAAGAAGCTACGGTGAGAAGGAGGGACGAGTGGTTTGAGGAGTGGAATATTTTCGGAATGGAACAATAAGAAATGTTGTTTGGTCACCGCTGTCATGTACTATTATGTTCACAATTTTTTCAACACGAATTCCTCTTCCTCACCTAACCTTACTTATCTTTATTTATCTGTTTGAGTGTTGCTAACTTACAGTGTTTGATCAATGAAGGTGATATGGATGATGTATGGTGATGGGACTTAATTTTCCTACACAGCAACCGACGGCGTGTCAACGCAACCAGGTGCTTGAGCATTCACTGGACATTCTCGCTTGTTGCAAAACCGTCCTTAATGCTGTTACTTTTCAGTACACGTAACGGCCAGTAACAGTTTCGTAAGCATAGTTACGTAGTTCGGTGCTGTAATTCTCTACATACATGTGGCGGTTACAGCAATTGTGTGTGTCGTAACAGGTACGGATATTAATGCTCTTCTTCGTTGAAATTTTCACTGTGGATGAGATCTGTTATTTACTATTTTTAATACTACTACGAGCTCGGATAATTCAGTCGATATAGCGTTCCTCCACTGGCTTAAAGGCCGAAGAATCCAGGTTTTGATTCCAGTCAGGGGTAAGAGATTTTTCTCTTCTCCATAACCTCCAGACCAGGTTTGGGGCCCGCCCAGCCTCCTACTCAATCTGTATAGAGGGCTTTTTCGCCTGGGGTAAAGTGGCCGGGACGTGAAGCTACGACTCACCTCAGTCTAGTGTCAAGGTTAAGAATGAGTGCAGCTATACCTCCACTTCCCCATACATCTTCGTTGCTTAATCCTGAATTAGTTAAGGGCTGAAACAACTTTACTTTTACTGATATTGTCCTCCTGAATATGCAACACGCCATGCCGCGGAATTTCACACTCGCCTAAATCGAGAAATAAGATCCGAGAAGATCCTCTTCACTGTTTTATGATGCTTGTGGCAGAGTTCGCTTTTCTTTCGTCGTCTTTTGACTGTTCAGTTCACATCCCCTTTTAGGTGTGTCCCAAATTCTGTGGGGCCCCTGCTAAGAATCTGTCCATCCGATTGCCCGTCTCTAGGCATAGAATTCAAGAACTGCTCAATGGATTTCATGAAACTTGAAAACCGGAAGTAATAGTAAAATCTGTGGAAAATTGGACAAAAATAACTGAAACTTTACATGAAGCTCCACCTTTGTTTCTGCGTATATCTCGAACGTAACTCCTTAAATATTTATCACAACGACAAAATGTGCAACAATCTTCTTCCGGAAAATTTGTTACGGTTTTTGACATAATTAAACATAGAAGACGCTTTTCATATATTTATTAATTTATCAGTCAACATTCGGCAATGAAATTCCATATATGGGAGTGACGATTTGGGAATAATCAGCAAGGTATTCCGAACATACACGAAGGTTACCGAAATTTCCTGTTGTCGACAATATTTACAGGTTTACATGTAAGCTCATGTATATATACATATGGTACCGAATAAACACATCGTTCTAGGTTAAGAAATAAATAGTTTCTTCCACCTTACCTGAATAAATAAGTCTGCCTAAATATATGAGAGTATAGAAATAAATATTTTAACATGGAGGACAGCAGGCCATATATAATTAATTCTGCTGAAAGTACATGTTGTATGTACACTGTATACTTTTCTGAATTGCTGGGGATTTTCGATTTTGTCCACGTATGGCATTTTGGAAATACAGCGTTTCGAAAACTGGGAGGCACCTGCTAGACCCAGAGATTGAGGTTAGCTCTTTCTGACGCAACCACCTGACTAGGCGAAAGCCTCAAATCTTACACCTGACTAGGTGTTTCCCATCTTCTCACCCGAGGGCGGAAACAGATCCAGTTTCCGTGACGTCGTGTTCTTTACAATACCGGAAGAAACCCAATACTTCCGAGAATTATAGGCCATCGTCAGAACCTTTCAGAATCATCCATATGCTTTTTTTGTTTCTATATTTCCTACTGGGGTTCAATCTTACATATTGTCTAATAAGGAGTAAACACAGTCATTGAAGTTTAAAGGATTTCATGAATGATTCATTATATTCTCTTAAGAGTCAAGTGGATTACACGAGAATGACAAACAGTTGGATTGTTATCGGGGTCATTCTGAAGGTGACAAAAGGTCTGCTACCTGGGCCCCAGACTTTAGGTCTTGGGAGGGCATTCTTTGATTTCTAAGTGACGTATACCTGTTCGTTCACAACATCACCTCTCTTTCCCTCTTCACCGTCTTTTCCGACACAGAGTTTCATTTCCGAGGTAATGGCCCATGGCTGAGACATCAAACACGCCGGTGTACTGGTTGACGTCATGCCTACCTGTGTCCATGTCGCCCCGCCCGCCGAGTGACAAACGGTGCGCGGTCACACTTGCGACGGTAGGGGGCCCTACAAGACAAGGGATCTCACTACAGCTCCTTCACAGCTGTCCGTCATCCTCCTGCCATACTCCTGGCGCCTGCCTCACTCGGATTTTCTATACCTGATTTTTTTTCTTACCCTCTATTCTTTTAGATAACCTTCATAACAATAGACCGATATAGGAAGTACAGTCACGTTCCAGTGCTAACTCAAAACACAGCCTTCTTCGACTATACAGCACCTGTTATAAAATTGTAAAGTTGTCCCTGTGCTTAACCTAATAAAAACTACGCTATGAAGATGTATGGGGGAGTGGATGTATATATCCACGTATTCTTTACCTCGGTACTAGTTGGAGATAAGTGATCAGCTTCAAGCTCTGGACGATTTACCCTTGGAAACAGCACCCGATACACATTGGCTAGGAGACTTGCTGGGCCCCAGAACCGGTCTGGACTTCGTGAAGAGGAAAAAAATTTGCCCTTACTGAGACTCGAACTCAGACCCCTCAGCCGTCCAACCCTTAATCAGTTTACCGAATGCGCTATCCCGGCTCCCTGTTATACAATACGCGATGCTTTATTATAAAATTCACCATTTTAACAATACCAGCGGTAGGAATATCTGTGTGACCAATCAAGTATAAACTCAGAGACACAACATAATGGAATATGCACAGAAA